>NW_027508943.1:0-10000 GCF_051911475.1 Siphateles boraxobius
GATATAGAGAATCGCTGCTGTCCCGCATCACACACATCTTGTTGTGTCGTGGACAAGAAGCATGTTTTCAGTTTCTGTTCCAGGAGCATTTAATGACATTTAATCACATTTAATCAAAGGCCACATTTTTAGCACAGCAGAATCAGGCTGTTCTCTCTCAGGTCCTGTACAGTAAACACTCCTGAGAAACCCATCTACTCCTCAACACTCAGCGAGATGCTTTAACACACGCATCAGAGAAACGTTCCCGTCATCTGTCATTCGCTAACGGTTTGATCTGACTGTATGTTACGGAGGTGTGCACACACACACACACACACACACACACACACACACACACACACACACGCTTCAGTGGACACGTCCTCGTATTCACAGCGAGACTGCGTGTTCCCGTGCAGGGAGAGAAGGGTTGCCATCTGTCCTGTGTGTGTGTGTGTGTCCCATTGACAAGCATTGTAAGGACAAAAATACAGTGTAAGAACCAAAATGAGATTTCCAGAGTTTTAATTTTTGGATGAACTATTCCTTTAAGCTTAAAACACACAAGTATGTGAACACAAATATTTGTACTTGTTCATGCACTATTGCAGTCCAAAATGTGTCATATTGTGCATTGCAGTTTCTCTCATTATCTCTAGGTATATATATATATAGATACAGTCTTTGGCACTTTTGTAGACATCGGCCGTTCATGTACTTGCACGTTTAGGCCAGAAACATATTTAATGCATAACTTGCTGTTACTTCACAGAAATATTTTTTAAACTGTTGCTTTGTCATGACAGAATTATTTTTTGCGTGTATAAATCCGTCTGATGTCAGCTATTCACAAACGCTTGAAATCGAGCGTGAGTTAGAAGTGTTCACACACTGTAGAGTATATTTTGTATGTTATATATAAAGTGTTTATTCCCTCCTGCCATTTACAGTGTCAGAATGAGCAGATTCTGGTCAGTTGTGGCTTTAAATCATTTCCAGACCCTTCGGTCTCTCTGTTCCTCTGTGGTGAAACTCTACAAGAACTGATCCGATCATCACAACACCGATCAGACATGAGCACTAAACACACACACAACCTGTCGAGATTAAACACACACACACACACACACACAACCTGTCGAGCACTAAACACACACACAACCTGTCGAGCACTAAACACACACACAACCTGTCAAGATTAAACACACACACACACACACACACAACCTGTCGAGCACTAAAACACACACACGCACACACACACACACACACACAACCTGTCGAGCACTAAAACACACACACGCACACACACACACACACACACAATCTGTCGAGATTAAACACACACACAACCACAGACTGTCGAGATTAAACACACACACAAACACACAACCTGTCGAGATTACACACACACACACACACACACACACACAAACACACAACCTGTCGAGATTACACACACACACACACACAACCACAGCCTGTCGAGATTAAACACACACACGCAACCTGTCGAGATTACACACACACAAAACCTGTCGAGCACTAAACACACACACACACAACCTGTCGAGATTACACACACACACACACACACACAACCACAGCCTGTCGAGATAAAACACACACACACACACACACACACACAACCTGTCGAGATTACACACACACACAACCTGTCGAGCACTAAACACACACACACACCACACAACCTGTCGAGATTAAACACACACACACACACACACACACAGCCTGTCGAGCACTAAACACACACACACACAACCTGTCGAGCACTAAACACACACAACCACAGCCTTTCAAGATTAAACACACACACAACCACAGCCTTTTGATATTAAACACACACACACACAACCACAGCCTGTCGAGATTAAACACACACACACACAACCTGTCGAGATTACACACACACACAACCTGTCGAGCACTAAACACACACACACACAACCTGTCGAGATTACACATACACACAACCACAGCCTGTTGAGATTAAACACACACACACACACACGCACACACACACACACACACACACACACACACACACACACACACACACACACACACACACACACACACACACAACCTGTCGAGATTACACACACACACACACAGCCTGTCGAGCACTAAACACACACACACACACCTGTCGAGCACTAAACACACACACACACACACACCTGTCGAGCACTAAACACACACAACCACAGCCTGTCAAGATTAAACACACACACATAAGATCTCACACACTGATCTCAGGTCAGTCTTCGTTTGCTCGGATCATCAGGAATCCTGTCCTGCAAAAGCACAGCGTCAACCTTGAGACTGATCTAAAGTCCTGAATAAAAGCACACACACACACACACACACACACACACACACACACACACACACACACACACACAGCCACACAAAAGCCTGAAGGATGAAATCATCTATACACCTCTTCTTCTTCTTCTTATTCTTCAGCTGATGATATGAATCTTTTCCATTTCACTTAACACTCACAATAGAGATATTCCCTTTACATGCGCAGAGACTCTTTCTTTAAGGCTTTTGTCGTTTGCCTTTGAGACACCCTTGGAAGATCATATGAATGCAAATCCTTGGATCCATCATTAATACGAGTTCAATTAGAGCTGTAATTGCAGTCGTACACTTTTATCATACATCACAAATATCACTCGCACAAACAAACACAGAACCTCTACAACACAATCTGGATGGCTTTTATATAATACAGGACATCTGTTCAGTGTTGTACAACATTATCTGGAGATGTGCATACATTTATTCAAAATTATTGAATGTTGTTTATGAATTTCTGTGACTTTCATGACATTTCATCGTATTCAGACTTATTTGCAAATGAGAACCACTAAAACTGATTCATTTAAAGAATGATTCACTCACAAATCATTCTGTTCTTTTCCAACCTGATCACAAACTCTAATCTTCACTTTTTAGGCTGTCGAGTTCACGGACGCTTCAATAAATGTTGTTTTTGTACAAAAATGTAATTAAAATGTCTCTAATCCCAATAATTTGAGCAGAACCCTTGAGATGAAACATGTTCTTACATTCGGATGCTTTTATTCGAAGCAACTTACAAGTGAAGAACACAGAATGACCTCGAATCGAATTGAGTGTGAAAATCAACATTTATACTCATTTAATTCTGTTTAAACACGTGTTCACCTTCAGCCTTAATTCCCTCAACAGAACAACACACACATCTGAGTTAGTAACTACACCAAACCACAAAGATCAGAGATCATTACATTTTCTAAATATTCACACAATCATCATCATCATCATCATCATCACTGCAGATTGTTGATGTTCACAATATATGATTCCACAAGACAAACACTGAACATCTGAATCGAAATTATCCAATAGGCCTACACTTATAATTGCCATGATTACCAGAAATGCCATGATAATTTTATACCATGGTACTAAACGATCACCAGTTACTCTTAAAAACATGGCATTACCATTATACGCTACATGTCCCAAAATAAATAAATAAAAATAACTATGGCATTACCATGGTAGGCTACTTTTTGTTAGTGACATTGGCACAAAAAAAATCAATTAATCAAACATCAAATTCACAGTTTAATAAAGTAGCCTATAAAAAAGCTACAATTTATATCTGAATGCACATTAAAATTCCCAAATCTCCTTTTTCCTCTCTCTCTCTCTCTCTCTCTCTCTCTCTCTCTCTCTCTCTCTCTCTCTCTCTCTTTATATATATATATTAACATATAAACACACCGTGAACCCCGATCCGATCAATGCGACTCGGTCGACCCACTGAAGCCCGTTAAGCCCGTCCGTCAGTCGGTTCTGGTCTTACCGTTAATGTCTGCTGTCAGTCAGCGGTGAGTTCATGAGCTCTTCTTCCTCCGGGAGATCGTCCTCCCTCACAAACCTTCACACAGAACCGAGAAACTTCGTCATCTTCATCATCATCGGGCGAAAAATCCAAACCGAACCGAACCGGCTCCGGTAACCGGACCGAGCGCGTGTATGTGCGCGCGACACTGGAGGAGGAAGCGCGCGAGTGTTTGTGTTCCGCTCTTCCTCACTCTCGCTTTCACCTCACTCACACACACACACACACACACACACACACACACACACACACACACACACACACACACACACACACACACACACACACACACACACACACTGTTCTTCATCAAGGCGGGGTCTCGAGTCGCCAACCCAATGACACAACACACCACCCACTTCTATAACACACGCACACACACACACACACACACACACACACACACACACACACAATATCACGGACTGACTTACTTTCTCTCTCTCTCTCTCTCTCTCACACACACACACACACTCACACACACACTCACACAAATAACACACACACACTTTCACACACACACACACACACACACAACACACACACACACACACACACACACACACACACACACACACTCTCTCTCTCTGTCTCTCACACACACACACACACACACACACACACACACACACACACACACACATACAGACACACACAAACAACACACTTACACACTCTATCTCTTTCTCTCACACAAACTTCTATATGAATGTATGAAATGAAACCCCTTCTGAACATGAGATGACGTAATCACTGTAAGTCTCTTATGACGGTTGAGTTATTAGTTATTAGAGTTATGTGATCACACTCTCAGTGTTATTTGTGTAGAGCAGATTTCAGTAGATGGAGAACTGTAAGTGTGTCAGATGAGTGGAGCGGGAGTGTATATTATAAGCTCAAGTACAGTTGATATGAATTATTCACAGACGTCTTCTGTCATGTAAATTTTTAATGACGACAGCCGTCAGATTAATCCATATCTGTATTCCTCTGGGCGTCTTAAATATGTATCTCATATATACGGCACTGAGAGAATCACCACGCCGACTCAAGGGAAGTTTAATCTTCATATTTTCATATCCACTGACCATCACAAAATCAGCTCAACACTTTTTTTCCATCTGAACATTATTCTGAGGTTTGTGATTTAATCTCTAACTAGAGACTTCAGAATGAAGATTAGCGCTGAGGAAACGGCAAAAAGTGTCTGTATTTTTGTCTTTTTTGCAAAATGACAAGATAAAAAGGTCTTCTTTTCTGATAAATGCATCTAAATGAGTTTATGCTAAAATTAAGAACAAATGGGGTCAGAAAAATAAACTCAATTCAAAGGGAAACAAAGATTGTCTTCTGACCCCACTGGCAGATTTTTGTTCATAAACTCACTTCTTTTTGCTCAGTCTCTCGTTAAACTAGAGTTAATTTCTTCAGGCATTTTGCTTCTCCTGTATCTTCATATGTTTGTGCAGGAAACGAGACTTTTCTGCACTGAAGAACCTCATGAAAGAAGTTTATACTGATGTTTGTTTGCATGAACCTCATGGAGATTCAGATGTGTGTGTGTGTGTGAGAGACAGAGAGAGAGAGTGTGTGTGTGTGTGTGTGTGTGTGTGTGTGTGTGTGTGTGTGTGTGTGTGTGTGTGTGTGTGTGTGTGTGTGTGTGTGTGTGTGTGTGTGTGTGTGTGTGTGTGTGTGTGTGTGTGTGTGCAGATGTTTCAGATTTCTAAGACCTTCATTCATCTATAATCTGTTGATGAATTATTGACCGCTTCTCTTTCCCAGGAGTGTTTCTGCTCAGGTGTTTTCTGTACATCAGAGACTGTTAGAGAGTTTTATTTATATGATTTGTTTAGTATTGTGTGAATGTGTGTGTTTCTGTGAGAGAGAGAGAGAGAGAGAGAGAGAGAGAGTGAGTGTGTGTGATGCGTGTAAGTCTGTATGTATGTGTGCGTGTGTGAGAGAGAGTATGTGTGTGTGTGTGTGAGAGAGTGTATGTGTGTGTATGTGTGTGAGTTTTATTTCTATGATTTGTTTAATATTGTGTGAGTGTGTGTGTGAGAGAGAGAGAGTGTGTGTGTGTGTGATGTGTGTAAGTCTGTGTGTATGTATATGTGCGTGTAAGAGAGAGTATGTATGTGTGTGTGTGTGTGTGTGTGTGTGTGTGTGTGTGTGTGTGTGTGTGTGTGTGTGTGTGTGTGTGTGTGTGAGGAGAGAGTGCGTGTGTGTATGTGTGTGTGTGTGTATGTGAGAAAGTTTATGTATGTGTGTTTGTGTGTTTTATTTCTATAATTTTTTTCATATTGTGTGTGTACAGTATATTTGAGTGTGTGAGAGAGAGTGTGTGCGTGTGTGAGAGAGTATGCGTGTGTGTGTGTGTGTATATGCATATGTGTGTGAGTTTTATGTCTATGATTTGTTTCAGATTGGAGAAGCTGTTCTATGCACTTCTATGCTTATCTCTCTCATTGAAGAATTCCCAAATCAATCATTGTTCATTCATGGTCTGCATTATTAAGCTCCGCCCACATGCATCCATTCACACTGAGGACATGGAGGACCGGCTCATTTGCATATTAATGAGAAGGAAGGGGAGGGGTTTGGCAGCCATTGATCAAGACCAACAAATAGTTTCTTGTTTTAAAAAATCACACTGAATACATTTTGACCGAGAATATGGTTTCCTCTTTATAAATCTAGAGAATGAGAATAATTATAACAACATAAAGATGTGATGCATTTGTTCTTGGGTTCTTGATCATGCAGACTGACGGCTCTCAGGAGGATCCACAGGAATCGTTTATGATAATTATGTTTGTATTTTAGAGGTTAATGACACGCTGGTGAGCTGAAGACTGTCTGTGAGAGACTCTTCATGTCGAGAGTTAAACTCGACATTTAAACATTAACTGAAATAAAATATTTAAAAAAACGTATTAATAATTTTATTTATAAATTATTACATTTATTTATTTTCAGCTATAGTTGTCAAGTCAACATTTCTTATTTTCATCGAATTTGAAGTACTAAAGTAACTAATACTAAATAATCTAAAACTTAATTAAAAAAAACAGACATTAAAATAGACAAAATAGACATTTAAAAAAAGCAAAAACTAATATTACATAACACTACAAAAAATTTAAAAAATTAAATCTAATTCAAAATATTATCAAAAATAATATTTTTTTAGTTATTTTAGTAACATTTTAGTACAGATTGAAACGATTTGTATTGTAAAAAGCGCTATATAAATAAATGTGACTTGACTTGATATTTTTGTGGAAAGTGTTAATTGTAGTATCAGAATTAAAAAAGAAATATATATACAATTAAATCTATTCAAATATATCACATTTTTTCAAGACTCCTTGATGAATAAAATGGTCAAAAGAACTCAAGAATTTTTTGTTACAATGTAAAAGTTAATCAATTCAATGCATCCTTTCTAAATAAAAGTATTAAGTCAATATGATGTTGAATGAGATTTCAGAGCTGCAAAGGAAGGGAATATTATTAGTGAAAAAATGTAATATAGCTTCAGAGAACGTGCAATATAGTATACTTTTTGTAGCTTGCTTTACAATGCAGCCACCGTTTACTTTCACTGTAAAAGAGCAAATTTTAATTTTAATTTTAAAATTCTATTTTATAAAATATGCTGATTTAGACCAAATAGGCCTAAATGATGACAGAATTTTCATTTATGGGGAATTACTCTTGTAAACATAATTATTTATTAATTCCGTGATTATCAGCATAACGAACATCATCATGTTAAACGAGGTGGACGTGATGCAAGGAAAAGCTGATGATCATTATCCGTGTTTTGCTGTTGTTCTGGTGTCGGAAATCCTCTTTCAGTCAGGCGAGTGTGTTTCTGCACAACACAACAGATGTTAACAGCCTCGTCTCATTAGCGCAATCCTCAAACACTGATAATTGTGTGGTTACACTCTAATGTGTGTGTCCTGCGGGGCCGCGAGCGCGTGTGTGTGTGTATGTGTGTGTGTGTGTGTTATTAAGAGACTGAGAACACAGACAAACACACACTGTGAAGATTTGATTGTGTCCTGCTTCAGGTCATCATGGGAGTATTTGTTAGTCTCCAATTCCTTCTTATTAATATGCAAATGAGCGTCTCTTACAGGAGCGAATCACGTGATCAGTGAAAACAGTGTTTCATTAACGTGTCAGGAAGCGTTACACTGATGATATTAATGCTCTGAACTGATGCTGAATCATTCATTCATTCAAAAATTTAAAAAAATAACATCAGTTTTCAGAAAAGTGTCAGTTTACACGAACCAGTGTATATATATGCTGTTAAGAGCATGCCAGACCTGTAGGTGGCAGTGTAACGAGAAGCTCAAGCCCACGTTAGCCAATCAGAATCCCAAAAATAGCAACAACAGCCATAGATATAAACACTAGATGTCGCCTTGGGGGTCTAAACATGCGTCAAAACGCCGCCATCTTGGAACAGGGCTCTTGTCATAGGAAGTAGCTGGGTAACGCTGAATTCATGGATGATGCCGGACTTTTGTGCTGCGTATGGATGTTCACACGAACGAAATCTAAAAACCAGACAGCAAGGGATTACATTTCACAAGAATGTGAAATTTTGTAATTTTTTTACAATTTCCCTGGACTCTATAATAAATACATGTCTGATCGTTGGAACGAACCAAAACAACTAGAAAATCGCATTCATGACGATTTATGGTGATTTTATTTCCGTTAGCCCTTTCCTACATTGACGCTGATGAAGGGCTCCCCTGTTTCAAGATGGCGGCTCTATTGACGCATTCGTTCCAATGAACTGCCGTAGCCAAAGCGACATCTAGTGTTTATATCTATAAACAACAGCAACGAATCACTTCCTCTTTCTCTTTTAAACAGAGGTCACTCCAGTACAGGAGGGGGCGGTATGCACCTTAAAAGTTGGTATGCGACCCGCCAATAAATCCACAGAAGAAGAACAACAACAAAGAGGTCGCACTTTTGGCGCAAGTTCTGTCGCATACCGTGGCGTCGGCTGCCTAAAACTCAGTTTTTCTCAAGATCATTGAAAAAGTCGTCTTCAATCAGCTGAACAGATTCTTCAGCTCGAATGGATACTTTGACAATTTTCAATCTGGTTTCCGACCGCATCCCAGCATAGAGACAGCGCTCATAAAGATAATAAACGATATTCGCTTAAATACTGATACAGTGCTGGTGCTACTCGACCTCAGTGCTGCATTACACACTGTCGATCACAACATACTTCTCGACAGGCTGGAAAACTGGGTCGGGCTTTCTGGGATAGTCCTAAAATGGTTCAGGACATACTTAGAAGGGAGAGGTTATTATGTGAGGATAGGAGACCATAAGTCTGAGTGGACATCCATGGCATGCGGAGTCCCTCAAGGCTCAATTCTTGCGCCACTCCTATTCAACCTGTACATGCTCCCAATGAGCCAAATAATGAGAGAACCGAATCGCTTACCACAGCTATGCAGACGACACACAGCTCTACTTATCCCTATCGCCTAACGATTACAGCCCCATTGACTCCCTTTGCCAATGCATTGATGAAGTAAACAATTGAATGTGCCAAAACTTTCTTCAGTTAAACAAAGACAAAACTGAAGTCATTGCGTTTGGAAACAAAGATGAAGTTCTCAAGGTGAACGCATACCTTCAGTCTAGGGGTCAAACAACTAAAAATCAAGTCAGGAATCTGTGTGTGTCTCTAGAGTCAGACCTTAGTTTCAGTAGTCATTTCAAAGTGCATACTATCACCTGATAATATTGCAAGAATTAGATGCTTTGTTTTCAGTCAAGACATCACCAGCAGGGTGGATTATTGTAATGGACTCCTCACTGGCCTTCCCAAAACACCATAAGACAGTTGCAGCTCATACAGAACGCTGAGCAGAACCAGAACATATGAACACATCACACCAGTCCTCAGGGCCCGTATTCATAAAGATTCTAAGAATCCTCTCAGAAAACTCTTAATTTAGCTTTAAATCTTTTACGTAGGAGTCTTAGCTTAAGAACGATACGGGACCGATCTGAGAGAAACTCTGAGCGAGGAAAAGACAAAAT
>NW_027508943.1:15000-17500 GCF_051911475.1 Siphateles boraxobius
TATGATTAGTCTCCCCAGGTGGATCTTGTTTCCTCATTACCTATCCACAGTATTCCTGCGCCCCATGACGCTTTGCGCGAATTATGGGTGTAACTTCCGTTAAGCTGTAAACAATCAGTGAAAGACTAGCTCTGGGCGCAATAATATATTTTTAAACCGTGTACGATGACATTACATTATTCTACTTACCCTTCAACCATTGAACATTAAAAGGACATTTAAAAGTGTAAAAGCGTAAACAAGATACTTTCAACAGACCATGAATAATCTATGAAAAAGTATCTTTCCACAGCAACATCGGCGGTAATCTGTATTATGTAACATACGTTGCCTTAATAATAAAAAAATGTTTTACTTCAGCATTGCGTGATACTATTTTAAAGTGATTTCAGTCATTTTGACAGATAATAAATTCTAAATTTACCTGTGAAACCAAACCTGGAAAGAGACGTGCAGGATTTGGGGAGTATTCCAGTGAATTGGTATAGGCTACATCGTAAATTAAATCGGGAGAACAGACCACAAATGTGCAGTATATGTTGACTTTATCATACTATTACAGCGAAATTCAAAAGTAAAAAAGAAAATAATCATGAGGAAAAGAATGCAGAGCTCTTACTATAGATATTCTTGTTATAACATGTCACGTTAAAATACCAAGTGTTACGTTATTCTGATGTTATTCTTAGATAAAACATGAAAGAAAACTGATAGCTCATTGAATCAAACTGACGGATCAGCTTTATTTGTAGGGCAACCTTATGATTTGAAATGATTCGTTTCAGTCTTTTTGAATGGGAGTTCCCCAAACCGGAAGTGCCACCCATAATTCACAACGCAGTAAGCTCGTCAGGAATAAGGTGGATAGTTAAAGGTGCAGTCTGTAAGAATGATAACTAGTGGTGGAAATAGGAACTGCAGTCCAATTCCAAATATCGTAGATCGTTGTTTCCCCGCCTCCACAGACTCGACGCTCACACGGGTCGCCAGTTTGAGACAAGCCACATGAACGAGCGCAATGGACAATGAAAATAGGCAAATTGTCAACGTGTAGCATCACAGACCAAAACAAACACAAACATTCCAGCCTGGAAACGCACATTTCAAAGTGAAATAACCGTTTGTAGAAGCGTTTTTTCAGAGAAACGAGTATGTTTCCTCAATATATGCAAACATATTATGGTATTTTTATGGTATTTTTATGCTTCAGTAGAGTGAAAAAGTTACATACAGCACCTTTAGGCCGTGTGTCCACCAAAGCGTTTTTTCACGCGGCTGGCGAATTTTCCAATTGTTTTCAATGGGAGCGCCGTGTTTTTTAAACGCCATGAGCATAATGAGGCGCTGAGCGTTTTTTACTGGTCGCCGAGAGTTGAACAATGTTCAACTTTTGGTAAAAGGCAAGGCTCATCACTGTAACTTTTTACCCAACCGTCCAATCACAGTGGAGGAGGGGGCGGGGCTAATATCACACCGACCAACCGCCACATTCTGTTTGTTCAACGTCAACAGAAGACAACAACAAGCATAATAAAGGAACAAAATAATTTAAATACATTACATTGTATCGACGTTTTTTAATATAGAATCAACACAGAAACAAAATATGTGTGAAATGAGATACTAGTAACACTTTCACGGATATTCTGTATAATATCAAGCAAAGCGTCTCAACTGGGAAAAAAGCTGGCTAAAAACGCTTCGGTGGACACACGGCCGTAAGCTAGTTTGCCCCTGTGTATTTATAGCCATTGTGTTTTACTTGTAACTTTGTCAGTTGTTTTACATGTGATGGTTGCTTCTATGATCCTCGTGGTTTTGTTCCTTTGTTTCCTTGAGTTCTGGGTTATTTGTTTTATTTTGTTACTTTATTAAAACGCCCTGCATTTAGATCCTCGCCTTCGCCTGCTTTCTCCAGCACTTTACAGCCCATCTGACCCGAACAGATTAATTTCACTGAATGTCACGAGTTCAGGAGATCTGATCAGACATGAATGAGCAGTTAGGATTCACATCCACATCTCTGTTTATCTCAGACGGCAGAGAAACGACCCGTGACGAGTGTGTCTGCGCTTCAGTGTGCGGCCGGCCTGTACGGGACAGATAACAAGGTCATGTGAGTCTATAAAATAATGAAGGACCATAACATCAGGGTGTAATGACATCATTATCGCCCGCGTGGAATTACACACATTTGGGGAAAGTGGAATCGGGGCTCATAATCATTTTGTTTCTGAGGCGTTCTCTGAGCGGGACGGTGTCGTTGATCTTTATGAGGCCGGAGGAAATAAAGACGTTTACATCACGCTTGACGGAGCAGAAAGAGTCTCTCAAAACTGCTGTGTTCAGGAGAACACACACTTCTGCTGAGTCTCAGTGTGTGTGCAGTGCTTTTTCTACAATGATCTTCATTTGTGTTCAAATATTTCATTCCATTATACTATGAAAAGAGAGTTTTACCAATTACATTTTTAAAGAGTGTGAAATGTATTGTTTGAGA
>NW_027508943.1:22500-80000 GCF_051911475.1 Siphateles boraxobius
GCAACAAAAAATGGCGAAAATGTAAACCTGTAAAACCAGTAATTGTGTGTATAATATATGAACACTTACTATTAATTAATAGGAAACACTTGCAAACTAATATAATTGTATTTCAAAAAAATCAAATTTCAGAAATTTCACAATGTGTGTGAGAGAGAGAGAGAGAGTGTGTGTGTGTGTGTGTGTGTGTGTGTGTGTGTGTGTGTGTGTGTGTGTGTGTAAGAGAGAGAGAGAGAGTGTGTGTGCAACTCTCTCTCTCTCTCTCTCTCTCTCTCTCACACACACACACACACACACACACACACTCTCTCACACACACACTCTCTCTCTCTCACACACACACTCACACACACTTTCTCTTTCACACACACACTTGCTCTCAGCAGTGACTCTTGTCTCTCTCTCTCTCTCTCACACACACACACACACACACACACACTCTCTCTCTCTCTCTCTCTCTCTCTCTCTCTCTGTGGGCCTCGAGTGAGTTAGCGTAGTGTGACAGTGTAGTGCTACGTCACACGCAGGTTCACTATTGGCCAGCGCAGGTCATGTGTGTGAAGAGTGTGGCGTACAACCAAGCGGCAACATTTGAATCTGAAAAATGAAGCCTACCCGGAAGTGCGAAAAACTGCAATACATGTAAAATCCGCTAGGGGCAGGTCCCAAAAGGGAGCAAATGTCCATAGACTCCATGTTAAAATGTCCGTTTTCACAGCATAAATTCAAGCTTTTACAGGTTGGTCCCGTGGACTTTTATTGTATTATTCGATAGGCTCCGAGTGCCTGACAACTGTGAGGGGGGTGAATTTTTTTGTAACTCGTTAGTTTAGATCGTATTTAGATATAAATGTATGACAAATAAGGACGTGGTTAACTTTGATTGACAGGTGATTGACAGCTGATAAAGGGCTGCGCTGAGTGGAATTCCTGAAATTTGACGTCTCGGCCATGTTCTGACACAACACATCATAACACATCTGATCCTTTCTGAAAAGATTTTCCAAGGTGGCGCCGCCCATCCCCCCCATAAACGGCCTCAAAAACTTCTATCGGTGACGTCACAGACGCTTTGTCCCTATTTTTTAGAGTCTATGCGTACAACACAGAAGCGCTGCGCGGTTACACTAGTAAACACACTACGCTAACTGACTCGAGGCCCATAGAGAAGGAAATGAATAGTTGAAATAAAGTCGTTATTTTTGTTTTTTTTGCGCACAGAAAGTATTCTCATCGCTTGATAAACTTAAGATTGAGCCACTGTAGTCACTTGGACTATTTTAACGATGTCTTTAATAACTTCTAGGGGAACAAGTTTCAATCCCTTAGAAGCCTATGGAGGAGTGATCCAGCTCTCAGATTTAATCACAAATATCTTCATTCGTGTTCTGAAGATGAACGAAGGTCTTACGGGGTTGAACAACATGAGGGAGAGTAGTTACTGACAGAATTTACAGTTTTGGGTGAACTATCCCTTTAAGAGGTCCATCTATCACTGTTTTAGAGTTAGTTTCTGAAGTAAATATATAGGCTATAATCTGTGCGTGTTTACACAGTTTTTCAGATTCAAAAAATTGTGTAATCTGAACCAGCCATTAGTTGCTTTATATTCCATTTTTTGCTTTTGTGTACTTTTGTGAAGTTTGTTCTTTGGGGAAGGGTACTTATTTGAATGTTTTATGTGCTATGTTTGTTTGGTTTGTAAAAAAAAGTTAATAGTTTTCCTTTGTAGATGATTTTATGTAACCCTAAACTTATTCTGCCTTGTGAAGTGGCGAACTTTGCTTGCTCGGGTCCAATATTACAACTGCCCAAAGACTTTATTCAAAGGACTCTAGGCCAACACCAACAAGGACGTCTATTTCATCATTTCATCGATCCTACCATCAACAGATAAGAAGGCTCATTCTATTGACTGCTCTCTTTACCAAATAAAATAATTCATCAACATCTTTATTGGACATTTCATACTCGTACACCCACACCATTATTTTGGATTTTGACTATTTTCTTTGTGATCATTTGATGTAATTGGATGGTCATATTGTGTAAATAATTCAATATATGCTGGGAAAATATTTGTTGTCATTTGTTTATTTATGATCCAACCCTGAAAAACATATTCAGTGTTGCAAAACAGATTCCCCCTCATTCTCCTGTAGAAGGCCTGGTTTAAAATAGCCTCGACAGTTATGATAGATAGATAGATAGATAGATAGATAGATAGATAGATAGATAGATAGATAGATAGATAGATAGATAGATAGATCTATCTTTTCCTCTTATTTTTGTCCGATTATACTCCTTGAAATCGTAGATATCAAATAAAACAAGTACGTTGGAGACCTTAACCAGCACGGATGTTGCCTAAATCATCCCTAGTAATTTTATTTTCAGATTTATATATATGTTGTCAGGAATATTTAGGGGAAAAGCACTAAAGGAGCGCGTTCTTCTTCTTCTTCCGTTCTTGGGTCTATGGCAGCCTATAGCACTTTATGGTAAAACGTTATGAAA
The DNA here is from genome assembly GCF_051911475.1 of Siphateles boraxobius. Classification (NCBI taxonomy): domain Eukaryota; kingdom Metazoa; phylum Chordata; class Actinopteri; order Cypriniformes; family Leuciscidae; genus Siphateles; species Siphateles boraxobius. The sequence goes on from NW_027508943.1 coordinate 25,018, forward strand.
TTTGGCACACGGAGAGATGTCACTATAGCAAATTTAGAGTCCAAAGTTGCACTCACGTTTATGCTAATAGCTTTTGAAGCATAAGGGCTAGGAAAAAAAATTTCCCCAATGATTCCTTGGCTCATGACGATCCGATGCACGTCATTTTCCGTCACTAAAAACCTACTTTTCGAATTCCTCCTAGACGGTCTGTCCAATTTTCATGAAAATTGAACCACATCATCTACAAACTGTTATAGAATTCAAGTTCATTCGTCAAATTGTTATTGCATAAGGCGCAAACTAATATTACGTAGTGTTTGCAAAAATGGACGTAAGGCTGTATCTAACACTTTACTATATTCAGACCAAGGTTGGTACGTCATCATAAACATGACATGATGCGTTTCGGTGCAGAGGCACGTACTGGTCCGGAGAAGAAAAATGGCTATTTTTGCTTATAACTTCTGAATGGTTTGGTCTGGTTATATATTCGGTGCAGCGTGCAAAGTCGAATGATATCCAATTTTCTAATATCGGCCATTTTGAATATTGTAGTGAAATGCTGTATTTTATGAATGCATTATCGTATCGTTACGAAACTCGGTAAGTCTCGAGCCAGCGCCACCTAGTGGTAAAATCAAATATTCACAAGCTTATAACTTTGGATTTGGTTGACTTGTTTTCACGGGAGTCATCTCCGAAGATTCCTAAAAACATGGCCGTCATTTTAATTACAAAAAAAAGATCCAAAGCTGTGTTTCCGGCACCATTCCCTGAAGGTACTCAAAACGTTTTGGGGCAGCGTAATGAAATACTATTATAAGCAATTATATCTCATTACAACCTTAAGTATTTAAGGGTTTTCAAAGCTTTTGTTTAAAATCATCTCCAAATATCTTTATTAACTAATTTTTGCAGTTGGTCTGATGTTAACTTCGTCCACTATTGAGTCTATGGCAGCCCATAGAACTGTATGGTGTATAGTTGTGAAATTTGGCACACTGATAGAGGACAGTCTGAACTGTCACCATAGCAAATTTGGAGTCTCTAACTCAATCTCTTTAGCGCCACCAACTGTCCAAATGTGCACTTGCGTTTGTGCTAATAACTTTTGAACAGGAACAAAATCCTTTTTTCCCCTATGATTCCTTGGCTCAAGTCAATTCTATTGCATGAATTTTTTAATTTTCCGTCATGAAAAAAAGCAGTTACTTTTTTGTCCATTGTTCTTTGAATCCTCGGTCTACATCGTCTTCTGTGCATCAGAATAATCCATCGTGTCATCGCGTTCATGATCAAACGTCTGGCTGTATAATTCAATTCAATTCAAATTTATTTGTATAGCACTTTTCACAATACACATTGTCTCAAAGCAGCTTTACAGAAAGTGCATTTCGGAAATGTACATAGAAAAATACAGTTAGTTAATCATGTATTAATTTATGGCATAACATATCGCCGGCTTTGAGTCGTCTCTTCACGGGCGTCGAGTCGTCTCTTCACAGGCGTCAAGTCGTCTCTTCACAGGCGTTGAGTCGTCTCTTCACAGGCGTCGAGTCGTCTCTTCACAGGCGTTGGGGCATCTGAAGTCTCCGTGAGAGGCTGGATACAAACTGGAGCTGACGAACGCTATTTACCTCGGGACTAGCGTCCCGAGATAACAGCAGAAAGGCAGATGGGAAATAATTAGCATAGCTGATGTTCATAGTGTTAATGCATTCGAACTGATTCAGCAGTAGTATTAAAGGTTAAGCATTAAGTGAATGCTTGGTTAAAGAGATGCGTCTTTAATCTAGTTTTAAACTGGGACAGCGAGTCTGAGTCTCGAACAATATCAGGAAGGCTATTCCAGAGTTTAGGAGCTAAATGCGAGAACGCCCTCCCTCCTCTAGTGGACTTAGATATCCTAGGAATGACTAGAAGCCTCGAATTTAGTGATCTTAAAGAGCGCGATGGATTGTATGGCGATAGAAGGTCTGTTAAATACACAGGAGCTAAACCATTTAGGGCTTTATAGCTCAGTAGGAATACTTTGTAATTGATACGTAACTTAATAGGTATCCAGTGTAGAGATGATAAAATAGGTGTTATATGATCATATTTTCTTGATCTAGTAAGAACTCTAGCTCTGCATTTTGCACTAACTGTGGCTTGTTTATTGAGGATGCAGGACAACCAGCTAATAAAGCATTACAGTAATCTATTCTCGATGTCATGAATGCATGAACTAGCTTTTCTGCATCAGAAACAGATAGCATGTTACGTAGCTTAGCAATGCTTCTAAGGTGGAAAAAGGCTGTTCTTGTAATATATGAAATATGATTTTCGAAAGTCAAGTTGCGGTCTAGTATAACACCCAGGTCTTTTACTGTAGTGGATAAAGTAACAGGACATCCTTCTAAATTAAAGTTGTATTGTAAGGGATTTTGTGGGTAGTTTTTTGGACCAATAAGTAGTACCTCCGTTTTATCTGAATTTAATAGCAGGAAATTACACGTCATCCAGCATTTTATATCATTTAGACACTCTGTCAATTTAGATAAGTTAGTGTTTTCATCTGGTCGTGATGAGATATATAATTGAGTGTCATCAGCATAACAGTGGAAATTAATTCCATGTTTTCTTATAATATTACCAAGTGGCAGCATGTATATTGAGAATAGCAGAGGGCCTAACACCGATCCTTGCGGCACTCCATAGTCTACTGACGTTATCTTTGATTTTTCCCCATTTAAACAGACAAAATGGTAACGGTCTGATAAGTACGATCTAAACCAGCTTAATGCCTGTCCCTGAACACCAGTGTAGTTTTGTAGTCGATCCAAGAGTATTTTATGATCTATAGTGTCGAACGCAGCGCTAAGATCGAGTAGAACTAGTATTGAGATACAGCCTTGGTCAGAAGTATAAGTGTTCTTATTTGCAAATATATTTCATCTGACGAAGACATGATGAAATATGTCCGCATATATGCTGCTGGTTTATGTTCAGAGCACTAGAGGATATGAAATATGCCCATAAAATCTTGAAACACACTTGCTCCGGTCCATATATGATCTGCGTTTCGAGTGTTAAACCCAAAAACCGCTCTCATGTTCGGCATGTTGTTTGAATTCTCTGTTCTAATGCGATCTAATGCGTAATACAGCGCAGTGATTGGGTTAAAAGTGCCCTTTCTCATGGCCAGCTGATGTAGAGTCGTGCCTGCCGCCAATCACACAATCCGAAAGCACGCTTCTACCTCACATTCCGTGAAGTTGCATCAACTTTGCTTTTTTAACCCGAAAGAACGAAATTGCTCAGAAAAAACACAAAAATAACCAATTTCCAATTGTTGGTTAATTTATGAGAGCTTTTTAGTGTTTCCAGTGATGTGCAGCCTGTAGTACACATCTGTTCACATCTCAAAAAATATGGTTTTGGGTTTCATGACCCTTTAATTAAGACTGGTCTTGGATGCCAGATTAAACATGACCCACATTTGCAGTTTACAGTTCTTATCAAAAAACAACTTTTGTTTGTGATTTGTTCCGAAGTACTTCTCTCTTCCAAGACAGCCAATCACATTACTTGTTTTTATAGCTGCAGAATGCATTGACCAATGGGAGCTCTCCTTTACCCAGAAAACCTTGTAGCTCGTCTTGTTCTGTTTGCCAGATCAGCCAGGCAACGATCGTTCAATGAACTTACTGTACTCTACCTTAGCTCCTCGTCCGCAAGTATGGATTCCTGTTTTCTGATAGTTGTGTTGGTCTTCGCTTTCAGTCTTTCAAATGGACAGAGGACGCTTAAATTTGTTACTGTGGTGAGTATTATGCATCTGTCCAGATTACTGCCAGACTACTGTGTGTTGAGTAAATGTAGGCTGTAGCTGGTTTGACAAAACTGTTAGTCTTCATAAAAAAAATCATAAAACAACAGACAACTTCTGACTTCCTATAATGCGTTTCATATTTTTATACATAACATGTCTTCGGTGTGAATATGAAATTAGTGTATTTTTTTCCAATATAGTTTCTACTGTACAGTTAAGCTCAAAATGATTCATAACCAGGGCAATTTTTTATTATGATGAATTTTGATTTGCCAAATAGGCATCTTCTAGCTGGAAATGACACGGAAAGGTGACAAAAGAAATTAAGACACTGTGTTAGAGATATTAACAAAGGATATTGTTTTGTTTTTTTAAAGTTTTTCAACTTGGCAAAATATTCTATATAGACAATTATTCATACCCTTTCGCAATAATCAATTTCAAAGCCTTTATTTTTCATCACATCTGTCAAACGGTTTTCATAATTAGTGACAAGTTTTTTTCACATTTCCTCTGGGATTGTGCCCACTCCTCTTTTGCATAGATCTCCATTAGATTCTAAATTCTCAATTAGATTCAGGTCTGGACTCCAAAACATTGATATTATTCTCCGCCAACCATTATCGTTATCTTGTTTCTCCAAACAAAAGCCACATCCCTATGTCCCGTGTTGGCAAGGTTTCTTTGGAAATGTAATAGGCTACCGATTACAAGTTACCCTATTTGAAATGTAATAGAAGTGTAACTATTTCAATTACTTTATTAAAGTAATGTAACTGATTACATTTGATCTCAATCTCAAAATATGTTCAATAAACTTTTACACTTGTCTTGTGTCTTTCTTTTTGCCTTCAGAAATAATATGAAATCAATTCAAAGAATCACTTCACATTCACTGTTTTAGTTTTGTTGATTCAAATCACCAGATAATAAACAAATAAAATGGTAAATTCAAATATTGAATCAACACTTTCTTAATACCTCATGAAACCAATAACATCAATATTAAATATACGTTTCAAACCCAATATATGAAACAATAACTTTTAGTGGCCACTCAGAGGCGCGCACACACTAACAACCCCTCCCCGATACAGACCTGGACAATGCTAGTGATGGTAGGGGCCATGAAACAACAAACGGCCTCTTCATTCTATTGTAGGGATGGGACGGTTGATACTGGGGCTCCGATAAGGTTTTCAAAGCACTATTGAATCACACACTGTACCGATACTTTGATTTGTTTGTTGGATATGGTGGAGAAAACAACTCTGACCACCAGAAGTTGCTAATGCGCATTGTGTTAAAAGCTCAGAGTAATGAACCGTTTTTCGGCACAATTTGATGAAAGACTCAAAGAGACTTCAGAAAGCTTCGGTTTCCCATCACTACTCTATTGAGCAAATAAAATGAAACAAGGTCACCTAAATTCCTCTCAAGTAACGATAATCAAAACATCAGACAGTCTACAGAAAAACTTGGCCTGGGGACGCAGTGGACCTTTGAACAAGATAACGATCCAAAACACAACAGAAGTGGTCAAGAAATAATAGTGATTAGTGAATAATTTTGAGCTTAACTGTATATTGGTCGATACTGGTCTTTTCTTTCGTTATCAGTCTATTTTGATACTGTATCCAGAAACAACGGCGTGCGGGTCACAATATTTGCTGACATGAGTAACCAATGTTTGCTATCAACTTTGTTATTAGTTATACGGCTTGTTTTTGACTGCCTGTTAGCTTGCTCAATCTTTGGGCAATCTGACCGAGGATGTTCCTCTGTGAGGCGTGCCGAGGAAACTGAGCACCCTGTCCTGAGCCAGAATGAGCCAGTCGTCGAGATAGTTGAGGATGCGAACACCACGTTCTCTCAGTGGAACAATGGCCGCCTCCGCAAACTTCGTGATGACGCGAGGTGACAGGGCCAGCCTGTAGGGCAGGGTTGTAGTGATATGCCCGTCCCTCGAATGCAAAGCGTAGGAATGTTCTGTGTCGAGGGAGAATTGAGACATGAAAGCACACATCCTTGAGGTCGATTGCTGCAAACCAATCTCGGGGACGGATGCAACATGCACCCGAAGATGCGTTTCTGCATTAGCATTTTGAACAGGAGCTTGTGAAGGGTTCAAAACTCAAAACTCAAAACTCGCAGGTCCAAGATTTGCTGTAACCCACTGCCATTCTTGGGTACAATGAAGTAGGGGCTGTAAAACCCTGTCTTCCGACTGGCTGGAGGTACTGGCTCCGCCCGGAAAACGGGAGCATCACTGGCCAGCACGGAGGAGAAATAGATGCCCCAGAATTTAGGGGGACGCGATGCCCCAGAATTTAGAGGGTGTGGGAGACATCTTCTTCCCTGTAGCCTCAACACACGCTGCTGCCCGTTTGCGATTAGAGAGGAGGTCGAAGCTGGCAAGGCATGGCATCGCACACCACCAACTGCGCTCTCTTGGGACCCAAAGACAGTGGAAACTGCTCTCTTATTGACAGTTTGGGTAGAAGTAAAACAAAACTGAAGATTCTCCATTCTCCCTCCGGGGAGGGAGTGGTGCAGTCACCATCTCCCGAAGAGCAGTTTCCTCCATCTTCAGGTCGCCCTTTTCAGGGACACTTCCCCATGATCTTGCTACCAGTTTGGCACGCTGTGGCTCAGGGGACGGCAGGGCGGAGGCAGTAGCTGGCCGTCGGGGCAGGAGGTGTTTGATCTGCTTCTGTGCAGTGGAGAACTATTGGACAAAGTTCAAGAGGGTCGACGCGTCGACGAAGAGGGTGGCCTGGGAGATCCAGGAACTGATATTTATCGGCCTCCCGCAAATCTGCCAGGTTTAGTCAAAGATTAGTCTTAGATCTCTAGTGTGGACATCATCTGACCCAGAGAGCACGCAGTGGGGCACTGATGACTTCAGTGTGCACTTCCGGCAGTAGATCTGGTTCAGCACTACCCTCGAGCAACTATTTTAGTGCCTTGACCTAGTAGGCCTGCAGGGCGAAGGCAGGCTTGTCCAGTGGCCTTGTAAGCCTGAAATGAGCCCAAAATGTAATGTCTCAGAATGTGTATTTCTAGTTTGTAATTTCACCTCTTTAAGTGTAAACACTGCATGCTTCTTTCAGGGGATGGCCGCGGCACAGCTTTCAGGATTTTAATGCAGCCTGTCAATGTGCATTTACTGTCATTGAAGGCATAACAGTTTAAGTGCTCTTGTGGAAGTCGCGACCAGCGCAGTCACACCAACACCGGATAAAGAGGCTTCTTCCTGAAGAACACTTGTTATATAGTAACACTCTCTGGAGACTGGAACAGCAGAACAAACAAACCGCTCGGCTCCGAAGTTAAAGGCAAACGTACATTGCATCTGCTTCCGTATTTAGATTAAAATCTCGCACAGCAATCTTCATTGGCTTGTTTAGTTTACACTCACAGGTGATTAGGCTCTCAGGCAAGATCCTAATACGTCGGCGACGTCGACAAAACGTTGAATGTGTCCGACTGAAGGGGAACCGAGATAAAGATAAGGAGATAGACTGGATCTGCTTATCCAATTAGAATTTCCGCAGTTGCACTGTGTCATTTCTTCCTCCTGAACACACACACACACACATACACACAAATCTCCAATACTCAGTCAAGTATTTGATTTCCTCTCTCAGCTCTATCGCCATGGCGACAGATCTCCAATCAAGGCCTATCCAACTGATCCCTACCAGGAGAGTGATTGGCCCCAGGGTTTTGGACAGCTCTCTCAAGTATGCAGACAAGCACACATAAACATTATTCTCTTAGTTTTAATCAGTTACATGCTACTTGAGGACCATTTAGTTATGTAACGTGCAAGAGGGGTCACCGTGATTTTGCCAAGTAAGACATCTTCCTGGAGACATGGAACAACATTCCTGTCCCAAAATTTAGTCCTTACCCTATCCCTACCCTTAGACCTAACCCTACCCATAACTTTTCCCTAAAATCAGAGGGAAATGATAGGTGAATAACACTGATGTTGAATCACCTTACCCTGGTTCTAAGCCTAAACTTGATATAAACTGTAAACTTGCCCCTCAATTCTGATTGGTTGATCTGAAAGTTGTTCCAGGATGAACAAAGATGTTGATCCAGGAACATTCGGTACTTGGTGAAATCACGTTCACCGTGCAAGAGGCTATATATAGAGTGCAACAGTTGGGTTCTGAAAGTTAAAAGTCACAAGCCATTCATTTTCTCCGTAAAGTCCCTGTAAAGGCTATTCTAAAAAAAAATTCTAAACGCATTATAAATGTTAGAAATGTATTGCTAAAACATATTACAAAGACTGTGAACTGTGAAGTACTGAATTGTGGAGTTAGACCGTTAAACAGTTTTTCACCATTGCTGTGTTCCGGATTTTTTGGGCGGGGCTAAAATTATCATTATCCGTCTTGATGACGCACTGGAGCCCCTGAGCTCCTGGACACGCCCCTGCTTGATGACGCACTGGAGCCCCTGAGCTCCTGGACACGCCCCTGCTTGATGACGCACTGGAGCCCCTCAGCTCCTGGACACGCCCCTGCTTGATGACGCACTGGAGCCCCTGAGCTCCTGGACACGTCCCTGCTTGATGACGCACTGGAGCCCCTGAGCTCCTGGACACGCCCCTGCTTGATGACGCACTGGAGCCCCTGAGCTCCTGGACACGCCCCTGCTTGATGACGCACTGGAGCCCCTGAGCTCCTGGACACGCCCCTGCTTGATGACGCACTGGAGCCCCTGAGCTCCTGGACACGCCCCTGCTTGATGACGCACTGGAGCCCCTGAGCTCCTGGACACGCCCCTGCTTGATGACGCACTGGAGCCCCTGAGCTCCTGGACACGCCCCTGCTTGATGACGCACTGGAGCCCCTGAGCTCCTGGACACGCCCCTGCTTGATGACGCACTGGAGCCCCTGAGCTCCTGGACACGCCCCTGCTTGATGACGCACTGGAGCCCCTGAGCTCCTGGACACGCCCCTGCTTGATGACGCACTGGAGCCCCTGAGCTCCTGGACACGCCCCTGCTTGATGACGCACTGGAGCCACTGAGGCTGGCCACTCCCCTAATCGCGAGTTACTGTCAGTACTATTAGTTACAGTCTACAGTTTGCTAGCTAGCTATGCCTTCATCATGGAAATGTGTACTACCTGGATGCGATCACGTACAAAACAGATTGTGTCCTTATTTAAATTTCCGAAAAACGATCACATCAAGAAGATGTGGATTAATTTTGTGAAGAGCCAGCTTGATAGAGAGCTGAGGATCACCGCCAAAACCCGCCTCTGTAGTGATCATTTTACACGGGATAGTTTTATAAACTTTCGTCGGAGACAACTTGGATTTACTGATAATCCGCTGTTACTGGTGAATGGGGCCGAACCGACTATCTCCCGCCTCGGCCTTCATCCTCGCGTCGCGCCCACAGCTGGTGCCATCATCGGCAGTGCGTGCCCACTGTGCGAGCATCCATCCCGGCTGTAGCGGTGACAGTTGAGTGTGGCGACGGCAGCTGTCCCGCGAGTGGGCGTGGTTTCAGCGCAGACAGTGTGGACACGCCCACAGCGTTTGAGAGCAGAGACTACTGCTAATTTTTTATGTACTTGCCGGCTTTTTTTATCATTCAAATTTGGCTGGGTGGCTAATAGCACATTTTTCTGTGGTGTGACAAACTCAGAACACGTACTTAATTTTGACTTTACAGGGACTTTAAGGATTTTTAAAGGTAACTTACAAACCATTAGACAGACCTACTGTCAACTCTAGTGTATGCTTCTGTTGAAGCTGCTGAATGTACTTCAAGGATATTATTTCATCCTTTCACTATAAGATTCACTATAAGATTTCATAAGAGGAGGGTGTTTTAACTACTGTAACTCGATCTTGTCAATTTTCCAGGAGGGAATAAAGCAGCACTATGAACTAGGTCAGTTTTTAAAGAAACGCTACAGAGGATTCCTAAGTGAGGACTATAAACATCACGAGGTCACTCTTTCTTTACATTTCTGTTCAATGGATACACAAAGTTGTCAGACTTGCATGTTTAAACAGCATATGCCATCTCTATGTTGCAGATATTCATCAGAAGTACAGATCTTGACCGGACTCTGATGAGTGCCCAAGCTAACCTGGCTGGCCTGTTCCCACTAAACAGTTCTGAGGAGATTATTCCAGGTTTGAAATGGCAGCCGATACCTGTTCACACAGTCCCAAAGGCTAAAGATTGTGTAAGACATCACACTGAAGCCGTTTTCCCACTTTTTCTCTCCACAAAATTTCAGCACTGAAACTCAGCCCTAGCCTCTTAGTGTTAAGTTCATACATGCATAGCAGCAGCATCGGTAAATATCACTGGATATTTGAAATCTGTTTCCATGCAAACCAAACAGCAACATTGTTTCGGCCCAGAGCCGGCCCACATCTGGGCCGTGTGGAATCCGTGTGTACCAGATGTGGGCCGACACTATGTTGCTGTCCTGCCTAAAGTGTGTTTGCCTTGGTTTGTTTTCTTCCAGCTACTCTCATTCCCGCTAAGAGACTGTCCACGTTACACACAGCTCATGAACGAGACTGAAAAATCAGACATTTTTCTTAACATGACTGACACCTACAAGGTGAGTCCACCTTGCAAAAACCCATTTATAATAGCAGGGCGTCTGTCTATGGACTTTACAGTGATGTTTTTACAGCAATTATAATATAGTGCAGCACTAAATGTATCCTAACGTTTTCTGAATTGGTTTTAAAAAGTGATGTCCAGAGGAGGTTCAGTTTGGCTCATGAAAAGTAGATAAGAGGAGACAGAACCTTATGAACCTCTTCTGTTCTTCCTTTCCTGAAACACTTGAACACTTTTTTATTGTTGTGATTTTTACCTCTAAATTTTGATTGGATGTGTTTGATTAAAAATTAGTAACATCCTTCCCATAGTTTTAGAAGATTTTTTAAGAATGTGGAAATTTGGTTGGGTAAATATCACAATCAACCCTCCTTAATTTTTTTTATTACTTTGATTTTTAAAGAATTTGAAATGTTTTTGCAAAGTAGAACACCAGAAAACTTATACTAATTGGATACTTGTGCACCATATATAAACTTTTAAAACGGGTTTCAAAGTGTAAGTTTTTTAAAACGGTCTCCGTCTAAACAACAACAAGGCAAATCTCTAAAGACGATGATGTCATGCACATGCATATTAAATGTTCAATAGTGTTTCATCGCCACGGCAGCAGAATACTGCGATTTTAGTCGTGTTCGCGGATCCGTGTGAATGGGGATCGTTTTGACAATGGTGTTGTCTGTACGCGAAAACTTAAAGGAAAAACGTCTCGGTTTTACAGATATCGTTGTTGAATAAGCTAAGCGTACCCTAAATTACACAGTGGAGGGGGAGGAGCTAGAGGTCTGCTACCCGACCCGAGCCCGACGGGTCCCGAAAAATGTGCGGGTTTCGGGTCGGGTTCGGGTTAATGTTTGATGAACAGCCTCGGGTTCGGGTCGGGTTCGGGTTTAACTAAGAAAAACTAAATAGGCTATATATAGTTTGCGTGCCGTGTGCTTTGCCTGCTTGCTGTGTTGTGGTGACCGGCACGCGAGAGAGAGAAAGGACATACGTGCGCAGATGTGCAATATGTGCATACACACAGTCAGACACACAGGCTCTCTCTCTCAAATATAATGATAATGATAATGATATATAGGCCTATATAGATAGTGGCAGAGTTTGAGGAGTGGGTGAACGTGCCCCTCGGTGAAAGCGCAGATGAAGTTACGCAATACTCCAGGCGGAACCACGACATGGAAGAAGCAGGGGCGATTCCAGGATTTTATAAATGGGGGGGCACATCGGCGACCAAGATCCAGTCAGGGGGGGCCCATGGGAAATCAGAAAATTCAAATGGAAATAAATACTTGTTTAGAAAATATTACGCACGATTTAAAAAAATCTTTGCAATGCTCAATGACCTAATATAGATGGTATTAAATGTGGCACCGAACAAGAGCCTGAAAATCATTTTGTATTTTACATGGATTGGACCACACAGTTTTGTTCTAATAAATAAAAAAAACATTACCTAGGCATTAATTAGTCATTTAACATGGTTTATTCTCAACACAAACATTGAATGTGTGTGTGTTTGTGTGTCGGCGAACGTTATCTGCATGAAATCTGTCTCTGAAATGGTTTCTTCTTAAAGAAACCTTGGATGTCCTGTTGCGGTGTAAAAATAAGCAAAAACCCATTCAGTATAAATTACACAGAGTTGCATGTAAAGTTCTCACATTTTAATGTTTACCACGGCTCTGCTTTTTTTTGGAAAAAGATTATTGTGCCTTTAGTCTTTAAAACAAAAGATAAAGTAATATGTGGGTCATTCCTGGTATGCGGTGACATTTTGGCTTCATAAGTGTTGGGAAAAAAAGGACATGATTTTCATGTTTTTAGCATTCTATCAAAATAGTGACATGTTTAACTATAAGGAATACATATAGGTCAAGCTCAGGGACTCTATAATAATAATTATTGGTAGATTGTTCAGACACTGTCCATAAAAATATTCCACCCTGTTAGGGACATATACATAGTTATCACAACATGTTAATAATGTAAATGTTAAACAATAACTTGGCTTAAAGCTTAAATAATAAGCTTTTCTTGAATAGTATATGTCCCTTATGCCATCTTAGATTTTTTTTTCTTCTTGAAAGAAGCAAAACAATTTTTGATGAATAGAAAATGTTTCACATTCCACCCTGTTAAGTTTATAGATCTAACAGGGTGGAAAATTCTGAGCTAAGTTAGCCATAGCTCTTTGAGTGATCAACATTTAGCTAGCTAACCTTCTACAGATGAACGGAACTTTTATAACTGTCAGATTTGTTGTTAAATTTTTTTGATAGGACAAACATTCCCCATAACATAGCCTAACAGGGTGGAACTTAAGGGTGGGACAAGCAGGATAACATTTCAAAAACTAAAAAAAAAGTTAGGAGTGAGAGTTGAAGCTTACCTCAGTTTGTACAGTTGAATTCCAGCAGGTAAAAGAAATGAAGTCACTTCTTGAAAATGGTCTCAATGAAATTAGAGTTGGATTTGAAAGGCAAAAAAGTACATACTAACAGGGTGGAAGATGACTTCAGGGATGCAGTAATTGAAGAAAATTTTAAGAAAAAGACCTATATTTCCACATAATTTATATATATGATTAGAGGCAATTTAGCCTAGTCTATAAAATAATTAAAAATATTTTGAGGTTTTTGTCATTTCATGGTTTATATTTCTTGCAGAAGTTGATTACTGTGCACTGAGGACATGATATAATTGAATGCATACATCAATTAAAATTGTGTCAAATAAAAAATTGTATTTTAATGTCTATTATCTCTGTTTAATTGGTAAAGAATACTTAAATCTACAATTTAATCCATTTATTATAAATATGTGACTAATTATATGTGACTAGAGAAAATATGAGTAAATAAATCATTGGGACAGGAAAGTCACCGCATATATACCAGGAATGACCCTTGTATCTATTTTATATTTATATAGACGCGCTGCCGCGGAATAACACTGACAAGTCATCTGCCGAAGTTACGTTAGCTAATCTAACGTTACTGGCTTGATCAGTCACAAATGAAAGTAATCAGACTAACATATGGTGCGATATTTCAAATTATATACTGTAATTGAGTGTGTATACCATAAACAGTGACGTGTCGAGGTGTCTCTCTCTCCTACTGTTTGAAAAAACGCAGACCTGTGATTCCGCTTTGCGAATCGCAAATCAAGCAGTGATTGACAGGGCTCTGATCCAATAGCGTTGGGCATTGTCAGGTTGACAGTAAATCTAGCCCAATGATGTTGGGGGGGCACCAGGGGGGGCCAATCATATTCCAGGGGGGGCCAGTGCCACCCCGTGCCCCCCTTCTAGACACGCCCCTGGGAAGAGGAGCGGGATTTCTTGGTTTGGTGGAAAAACAACAGCGGTGTTTTCCCCTTACTGTCAAAACTGGCCCGTAGTATCCTCAGCATCCCTGCAAGTAGCAGCAGCAGCGAGAGGAAATTCAGTGCAGCTGGACTAACTTTCAATCAGAGGAGGACGGCGCTGAAACCTTGCATATTGCAAAAATGGTATTTGCTGTGAGAAACAGAATGGACCTCGGGTTCGGGTCGGGTTCGGGCTTAATATGTAAATGTAATTGTCGGGTCGGGTCGGGTTAAATGATCGCGGGTACGGGCTTCAGTTTAAAGCCCGTGCAGACCTCTAGGAGGAGCATCAGACTCTGATGGTTAATAATAATAAATAACCTTATAAAGTTTGTAGCAAAGTGTGCTACAACTTTATAATACGCTGATTGAGGCGGCCAAATATGGACGGGATTCCGGTCAGAGAATCAGGGGTCGGAGAATAGATTCTTCGCAAAGATGTATTTATTGAACAGTCTTTGGATGGTCATCTGAACAAGTTATTCTTTGCCAATGATGTCTGTATTAATGGTCTAAAGGAACAATAAAGAAATATAATTAAAATTGTATTCTGAGAATCATTTACACACTGGCATGGTAATAAACAAATACGATAAACATAATACACTCTACCATGGTATGTTACTAATATAAAACACATTGGTTACACAGTTGAGAATACTGCCGATGCTAATACTGATTAGCGGATTTATCTCGCGGCAAATTACGGCCGCTACGGCGCTCCAAACGCGCCGATAACAACCGTAGAACGATCGCGGGACATCAAACACATACATACAATAAACATACATATGCAAATGTACTTACATCAAGGCATAAACGCATTAAACAAACATAAATGAGCGTGAAGAGGTGAACATTCCCCAAGACAGTCTTCCTGTGTGTACCACTATAATCCGTCCGTGTGGCAAACAACTTTGGTTTCTAGGACAGACTTTCGTACACAGCCGCCCCCAATTATCTGACAGGATAATTGTAAACACCAAGAAAGTCTGAAAATCTAAGGCTCTTCCTCAAAGGGAGGAAGTGGAATCAACCTAACAACTGGGCGAGTATAGGATTTTCCATTAACTCCGACACGAGCAGTGCGAACTTTCCCGTCAGGTCCAGCTAACGTCTCAGTCACTGTGCCCACAGGCCAGAGGGCACGAGGATGTTGGGGATCAACAATGAGAACCACTTGACCCACAGTTAGCTCCTTTCCATCCTTTCTCCACTTCTGCCGATCCTGTAAACTGGGGAGGTAATCTCGGATAAAGGCAGTCCAGAAATGATCCGCCAACACCTGGCTATGTCTCCATCTGCGTCTTCCGAGCAGGTTGGTAGAGTCGAAAAAGACTTGAGGTAGGGAGGCATCACGACGGCCCATAAGGAGCAGGTTTGGCGTCACTGGGTCAACGTCTGCTACATCGGAGGATACATAGCCGAGAGGCTTGGCATTTAGAATACCCTCAACCTCCGCTAACAACGTCCGCAGCACTGGCTCTGGCACCGTTTGCTCTCGCAGAATAACCCGTAGTGCAGTCTTTACAGATTTGACTTCACGCTCCCAGGTTCCTCCGAAATGTGGAGCATTAGGTGGAATGTGGCGGAATCTGATCTTCTGTGGAGCAAGCAGCTCCTGAAGCTTGGGTGCCATGACATCAAAAGTGTCACGCAGTTCGCGGTCTCCTCCTACAAAGTTGGTGCCGTTGTCACAGAGCAATTCCATGGGCTTACCTCGTCTTGCTACAAAGCGACGCAAAGAGAGCAGGAATGCATCAGTGTCAAGGCGCTCCAACAGATCTAGGTGCACACAACGGGTTGTCATGCACTTATAAAGGATACCCCATCTTTTTTCATGGCGACGACCAATCTTGACTGAAAGGGGGCCAAAACAATCCACCCCAGTACAATAGAATGGCGGTTGGTGAAGTTGCAGCCTGCAGGATGGAAGATCGGCCATTTGGGGGACTTCAGGCTTGGCTCGCCAGAACTGACAATCTGGGCATTTGCGTTGATGCTTACGGACGGCTTCCCGACCCCGAAGTATCCAATATTGGCGACGCAATTCCGCTAGCACCCTTTCAGAACCAGGATGCAGAAGCCGGCTGTCCATTTCTTTAATTAACAGCTTCGTTGTAGAATGACCAGGGTCTAACAGTATAGGGTGAATAGCATCAAGGTCAAGGTCAATAGCTCTACGTAACCGTCCCCCTACTCGGATAAGACCTGTGTCTTTATCGTACTCTGGTGCAAGGGATGCCAAACGGCTGGTAGCTGGAATCGGCTGTCCAGTCTTCAAAGCTTGAACTTCTAGTGGGAATGAGTCCTGTTGAGCTTGGGCCAGGATAAGTTTCTCTGCTTCAACATAGTCATCAGCTTGCGGTGAAGCGTCACTTACTGCAGCGGCCGCCCCGTGTAGGGACCTGACAGTGGCCTCAACAAGCTCTAGCCATGTGCGAAATTGATCGGGGTCTACAAGTAACTGATTGGTAACTTTGACAGTGCCGATGAATGCAGTTTTTCTCAACTCACTGATCTCCGATTCTACCTTAGTGACGGGTATAGATGGCCACTGGTCAGAAGGTTGAAGGAGGAAGTCGGGTCCTGAACTCCACGGGTGAGGTCCTGCTATCTGGGTCAGTGTCAGGCCTCTTGTGATGTAGTCAGCGGGGTTGTGAGCTGAATCAACGTACCGCCATTCAGCCGTGTCTGTGAGGGTCTGAATTTCTGCTATGCGTGTCCCTACAAATACCTTGTAGCGACAGGACTCAGAGGTGAGCCAGTTCAGCACAGTCGTCGAGTCAGACCAGAGGGTGACTGTCTGGAAATGATGAGACAACTCCGTCTGGATCACTGTCGCTAACTGGGCGCTAGTCAAGGCTGCACTCAGTTCCAGACGAGGCATGGAGAGGCATTTTCTGGGAGCCACTCTGGATCTGGCCAGAACAAAGGCGACATGGATGTGGCCTTGATCATCAGTAGTACGCAAATAGGCCACTGAGCCGTATGCTCTTTCTGATGCGTCGCAGAATATGTGGAGTTCCCGGAAGGCACTAGGGTAATCAGCACAGGCTGGGGCATAAGGTCGGGGAAATTGCAGCTGAAGGAGATTAGGAATCTCTCGCATCCAAGTTAGCCACTTCTCTCTTAGCGGTAAAGGTGTTATTGGATCATCCCAGCCCAAATTCTGCTTCCAGAGGTCTTGGATGAGAACCTTGGCCCGGGTAGTAAACGGGATGATATACCCCAGCGGGTCATACTGACTGGCCAAGGTCTTGTACACGTTTCTCATGGTAGGCTCTAGATGCTCGGTTGATCGCAACTTATAGCCTAGGGTGTCACTGAGACAGTCCCACCGTAGGCCCAGAGTGGGTTCTTGTAGGTCTGTACTGGCTTTTGTCAACCACAGTTCACTGTTAGCAGACCGGGCTTCTGCAGGAAGATGTCCGATTACAGAGGGTACATTGCAGGCCCACTGTCTGAGGTCGAAGCCTCCCTCAGACAGTAATTGACGAAGTCCATCAACTACCTCCTTAGCTTCACCAGAGTTCGAAGTGCTGTGCAAGCAGTTATCAACATAGAAGGAATTCTCAACTATGTTAACCAGACTGACCTGGTCGTTCTGCTGGTCTTGGGCACTGCGCTGGAGGGCGTAAATGGCGCAACAAGGGCTGCATGTAGTTCCAAACGGAAGCACCTGCCATTCATATATCTCAGGCTCCTGGTCTCTGCACATGTCCCTCCAAAGAAACCGCAACACTGGCTTGTCCTTGGGCAACAAGCGTACCTGATGGAACATAGCTTTTATGTCCCCACTCACGGCTACTGTGTGTTGTCGGAACCTCAGAAGCACACCTAACAAAGAGGATCCCAGCATCGGACCAGGAAGCAGCTGACTGTTCAAGGACTGGCCCTGATGTTGGAATGAACAGTTAAAGACGATCCTGTTCTTTCCATTGTGTTGTACGATATGGTGTGGAATGAACCAGGACTCCAAGGTATTGTGTGCTTCTTCGGCAGTTATCTTGGCTACATATCCAGCAGATTCCAACTTGCGGATTTCAGTGCAGTAGGCTTTTGCTAATTCAGGATCTCTTGCCAGTCTGCGCTCGGTACTTCGAAGACTAGGAAGAACAGCACTCTTGTCTGTATGGAATGTGGTCATGGGCATGCGTCGGAGCAATGGTGTGGCATAACGTTGAACGCCATCTACGTTCACACTGGTTGTGGCATTCTGGAGCATAGCGAGAGCGTCTTTGTCCTGCTTGGACCTGGTGACCATCTTCTCATTGTATGGGAAGGTGTCGACTTGCCAGAGACGTTCGACGTGCCGAATCAGATCATCCTGAAGAGGAGTGGTGGTGATATGAAGGCACTGCTGATAACACCGTGAGGGCTGCTTGGGGCTCATGGGACCCTGAAGAGACCATCCCAGCTGTGTTCTGATGGCTATTGGACCTCCGTCTGGTCCTCTGCATGCAGGCTGTATCGGCATTAAGAGGTGCGGCATGTCAGAACCAATGAGGAGTAGTGGTTTGACTCTGTCAACAGGGGAAAGAGGAAGATCTCTCAGATGACGATAAGCTCGTTGGAGTGCAGCCACTGGATAGTTATGTTCCGCAAGACTCAAACCAGTCGCAGTGAAGGCATTGGAGATAGTGAACCTCTGCATGGGTTTGGTGACTGCTGAGACTTCGAAGGAAACGGACGAACCTGCGAGTTCTGTGGGAGATTGCTGAACAGTCTGTAGATGAAGTACCTCTGGGGTACAGGTAAGCTTGAGCTGCTGCACGACCGGGGAAAGCACGAGTGTTCTTTCTGACCCATCGTCAAGAACTGCATGTGCCTCCATTGTGTGGTGTTCATTGTGAAGGAGGACCTTGACGACCTTCAGCATGACTCTGGGTGTACGGTTCGGTCTGTCCAAGTAAACCCGGGTTGATGGGAGGCTGACGGTGAGGACAGCACTGGTATTGTCTTTGATGGAATCGTGAAGAACTGTGAGATGTAGCTCTTTACAGGTTCTACATGGACGTTTGAGGTTGCAAGACTCTACAGCATGGGACCGTCCACATCTCCAACATCGTTTACCATCTCTAATCCAAGATACAATCTGGGAGGTCGTCAACTTCTTGAATGCCTCACAAGCGTTGAGGTAGTGATCCCTGTTGTCACAATGAGGACAGTATGGCTTAGGCTTGGAGCTGGACTTAAGGGCTGTTGGCTCAGGAGTTTTAGCTACACTCTCACGTGTCAGGAGAACTGGCCTTGGCTGCCCTCTTGGATAAAGTACTCCTCGAACTCTACCGAGAGGCTTCGGAGTTTCACTCTGGAACATTGCCACTGCTCTGCTAGAGATGCGTTTCGCTTGGGACTTAATCTGGAGCCAGTCAGCGAAATCAGGTAATGTGTAGGTCTTGTCTGTGCCGGTCTGGAGAATACCTCGACTTAGGCAGTATTCAACAAAACTGTCACGATAGGCTGGTGGCAGTTTACTCAAGAGCCGGTCTACATGCGAGCCACACAAAAGCTCGTAACCATTTGGGCCTTCAAGAGTTCTCAGCATACCCACTAAAGACTGTACTGACAATGCAAATGAGTCGAATGCATTAGCATCACCCAACTTAAGAGGTGGGGTGCTCATGATGGCACCCAACTCAGACTGAACAAGCTGTCTTGGTTGTCCATACTTGTCTTGAAGTGCCTGCAGAGCAGCAGTGTAAGGCTGTGGATGATACATGAAGGATTTAGCTAGCTGATGTGCACTAGGAAGTTCCAAATGACTTAAGAGAACATGGTATTTATACTGTTCACTGATATGATGGTGATTACTCAACAAATTGTCCAATGCTAACTTAAACAAAGCAAAGTCACTCTCAGCACCACTCTCGAAAACGGGTAACGTGGGTCGTGGAATGCCATAGGCTGATGCGATCAGAAGCTCTGGACTCGGTTGAGGTGAGTAGGCAGTAGGGGGGAGAGGCACAGATGCTTTGACATAACCAGGAGTCTGTGGTGCCGTCGCCGATGCTTGGTGGCTGAAGACCGGGAGCTGCGATGGACCTGGAAGTGTTGTCACCGGCGCTGTCGCTGTCTGTTGTAGCCTGTAGCGATGGGTAGGTAATGTGGCAGTATCAGGCTGCTGTGTCACACGCTGCATGCCGCTACTCATGGGGTACGCAGTGGACTTTGGGATGGTGAACACTCCTGAAGATTGAGGGGCCACATTCGACGGTAATGACACACAGTGTACTGGCACGGCAGTAGAAGCCAATGGTGTAATATCAGGGACTGGCAATGAGAATGCTTGTGACCCTGGGTCACGTGCAGCGGGCATGGGTGCATCCGATGAGTGCGGAGCAGGTGAGGCCCAATGTGGCGGGTCTAGGTTTCGCTGCAGAGACCTCAGGATCAGGCAGTGCTGTAAGACAGGGCAGCAGCGTCGACGTCACAGCGGGTGACTGGAAGGGGAGCTGCTGAGGTTCGAAAGACATAAGCTGTGGTGAACAAGCCTGGCTGCGCTCTGATGCAAGCTGTTGAACATTTGGAGAACCAGAGTCTGTAGGGACTGGAGTGGTCGATCTAGAGTCTACAGAGAGCATAGAGGATACAAGCTTAGCTACTTCGAGTTCAGTCTCTGCTTCTTGAAGCTTGCGCTGTCGTTCTAGTTGTTTCAACAGAGCCTCCTTTGCGGCTAGCGCTTCCTCTTGCATGCGCTGGGCTTCTTTTGCTTGTACCTGCAGTCTTTGGTATTCCAGATCAATCAGCGAGTCCTCTACTACTTGCTGCTTTAGACTGTCATACTGTCTCTGTTTGATCTTTTCCTCCAACATAGCCGTTTGGACGCTAGAGAGCTCTGGTGGGACGTAAACGCCAGCGGACGTAATGGAACGCCTACTGGTCTTGGATTGAGCGCTGACACCACTGCGAGACGTTTTCCTCGAGCTGCTTCGGGGCTGACTAGGACAGTGAGAGGAAGCCTTTGGAGGAAGGTCCCCAGCAGGGTGGTATCCAACATCATAATCATCCAGATGTGTAGGCAGATTAATCTTGCGTCGAGGTCTGGACGTTGCCTCAGATAGGTCACTTTCTGCTTTGTCCATATTGGTTCGGTTTGCACTCAATCCGGCTCGAAGGACCACTTTTGTAGCAAAGTGTGCTACAACTTTATAATACGCTGATTGAGGCGGCCAAATATGGACGGGATTCCGGTCAGAGAATCAGGGGTCGGAGAATAGATTCTTCGCAAAGATGTATTTATTGAACAGTCTTTGGATGCCGATGCTAATACTGATTAGCGGATTTATCTCGCGGCAAATTACGGCCGCTACGGCGCTCCAAACGCGCCGATAACAACCGTAGAACGATCGCGGGACATCAAACACATACATACAATAAACATACATATGCAAATGTACTTACATCAAGGCATAAACGCATTAAACAAACATAAATGAGCGTGAAGAGGTGAACATTCCCCAAGACAGTCTTCCTGTGTGTACCACTATAATCCGTCCGTGTGGCAAACAACTTTGGTTTCTAGGACAGACTTTCGTACAAAGTTCATATACTACAAGACGTCGCATTAGACTTCCGCATCGGGTCTTAAAAATTCCGCCATGATCTATTACCCGTCATTTAATTTTTTATATATTTTAATGATAACAAGTCAGTTAATCGGCTCTGTTTTTGTTCACATTTTAATTTTTTATTCACAAATGTAAAGGACAGGCATATTGGCTAGATTATGCCGTTTTTTATTTATGAAGAGAAAGTTGAACAGAGACTGTGGGTCCGTTGACTATTAACTTGATAGTCCGCAAAAGCGCACTCGACACTGAGTGGACAGGAGTGAGAAATACAGTACAAATTATACAATCAGAATCTGTCACAATGACAGACAGCTTTCAGATTTTTCAGTTGTTGCTAAAAAAATATGTACACTATATAATTGAGTACATGGTGTATACGTGCAAAGTGTATAGTGAGTCATTTGGGACACAACGTAAATAGGCTCTATTCCATTTCATTCTTGAAAAGTTTTCTACATGAAAACTTCGACTTGCTTCATGTTAGGAAGTGTGCTTACAATCTTGCAATGTAAATGTGCAATAAAAAACAATTATGGTTATGTCATTGTGTTTTTATGCAGGCATGTATAGAAACGGTGAGAAATAAAACAGGACTGAAGACAGTCTCCATTGGGTCTGTTTGGATTGTCTATGACACGTTGTTCTGTGAGGCGAGTTTCACATAGCATTCATTGTGCACATTATTCACGACTTCATCTTTTGTTTTTCAATCTGATTACAAAGTGCAACATTAGATTTCTAAAAGTAAAACTCTGAATTTTCTCCATAGGGAAATTGATTTTTAAATCTAACTTTATAAAGCTTTAAAGACAGACCTACGGTCAGCTATGAGGTTGTTAATTGATGACTGACATATGCTTTCATTGAAGCCATCAGCCCACATTATTTACTTTTTTCTAAATAATTGAGTTTAACATGGTAAAAAAAACTACATTCTTCAAAGAAATCTCTACCAACTAGAGAATCGTGACAACCAAATCACACCAAAATCACTCTTCAGTGCCCACCCATTCCCATGAAAAACTATGAATGACATTTGTCAGTATTCATACACTCTCAAACTACTTATATATTTGTGCATATTTTGCAATATAAGTAAAATATATTGTTTCTTTATACATAATCAACATCTTTAAATCTGTAGTTTTATTCATTTTATTTTCATTATTTATTTTCATGGTATTTTTGTCTTTTTGTCCAATTTAAAAATTTTTAGTGATGTTTTGATTCACCTCATAGCTGGTTAGTTTGGTTCGTGGCTTATAAAACTTTAATGAAGACTGTTCTAAAATCCTAATGGAAAAAGTGTATGAGGAAAAATATTTCTGAAACAAAACTTTTATCTCTCTCTCTCTGGGTGTGTGTGTGTGTGTGTGTGTGTGTGTGTGTGTGTGTGTGAGTGTGTGTGTGTGTGTGTGTGTGTGTGTGTGTGTGTGTGTGTGTGTGTGTGTGTGTGTGTGTGTGTGTGTGTGTGTGTGTGTGTGTGTGTGTGTGTGTGTGTGTGTGTGGACTCTTTCGTGATATTGAGCGCTCTTTACACTTTCTGAATCACTGTTCCATCATTTTTATTGCAGACTGATCTATAGATGCTCAGAATCTATTAAATCCAAATGCTCAGACAGACTCAATGAATTGTGTCAGATCAGTTCTGTTATTCTCCTTCCAAAGGCAATACATGGGAAGAAACCACCGCCATGGGTGACTTCAGACCCACACATGATGGAAAAACTGAAGGAGCTGAAGGACTTTTCTTATCAGATTATGTTTGGAGTCTATGAGAGAAAGGAGAAGTGCAGACTTCAGGGAGGTGAGAGCTTATCCCTGGGCAGAGCCTCTTATTTTCGATTAAATTTTAATTAAAAAAATAAAATAAAAACATTTATATGAGATTAAACACTGACAGTGTTTTTGTGCCCATCATAGACATTCTCGGGAGAGCATTTTCATAGTTAAACAGTCTAACACTTTTATGCACACATATGCATGAAACTGTGTGTAATTATAGTGCAGGTATATGTCAATGTAAAGGAACAATGGAGCATAGATATATACACTAGATGTCGCATTGGCTACGGCAGTACATTGAAACGAATGCGTCAATAGAGCCGCCATCTTGGAACAGGGGAGCGCCTCCTCTTTAAAGCATCAGCGTCAATGTAGGAAAAGGTCTAACGGAAATAAAATCACCATAAATCGTCATGAATGCGATTTTCTAGTTGTTTTGGTTCGTTCCAACGGTCAGACATGTATTTATCATTGAGTACAGAGAAATTTTACAAAATTTACAAAATGTCACATTCTTGTGGAATGTAATCCCTTGCTGTCTGGTTTTTAGATTTTGTTTGTGTGAACATCCATACGCAGCACAAAAGTCCGGCATCATCCATGAATTCAGCGTTACCCAGCTACTTCCTATGACAAGAGCCCTGTTCCAAGATGGCGGCGTTTTTGACGCATGCTTAGAACCCCAAGGCGACATCTAGTGTTTATGTCTATGACAATGGACAACATTCAGACAGGAAATGTGCAGTATAGTGATCATGTGACACTTTTCTTACGCTCTCATTCGCAGGCTTGCTGTTAAATCAGATCATTCAGAGTCTCTTAACAACAGCAGATCCAGACACTAAACAACAAGTGAAGATGATGGTATACTCGGCTGTAAGTCATGTGTCACGCTAAATCAAACTCCTAAACTTCCCTTTTCCAGTCAAATGAAGTGTGCTCTGTTTAGAGAAAGTAATGTTTTCTCCTGTAACTCTACTAGCATGACACAACAATTGTAGCTCTACAAGAAGCGCTGGATGTGTTTAATGGCCTGCAGCCGCCTTATGCCTCATGTCATCTAATCGAACTTCACCAGGAAGAGAACGGGTAACATATTGTCTGTGTATTTCCTAAACGTAGGTTTCTTAAAGGGATGTTTGATTATGATTTCACTTTTCTACCTTTAGTTAGTGTGTAATGTTGCTGTTTGAGCATAAACAACGTCTGCAAAGTTACAATGCTCAAAGTTCAAAGCAAAGGAAGATATTTTCTTTTAAAGAAATCCTTTTTAAGGACTAGGCCTACAACGAGCTTCTTCGTGGGTTAGTGACATCACTAACCCTAAAATTTACATAACCCCGCCCCCGGGAACACGCCGTTCATGTTGGGAAGAGGAAGAGTTGTTGTAGTCGAGCACATTTGTGAGTTCAAGCTTGTCGTCTTTTCACATACAATACAGTACGCAACACAAAGGCATCTTACAACAGTTCCCACACGAACGATTTATAGATGAAGATAGTTAACTCCAAATCAGCAACATAAATTCATCAACTAACCGTTCAGAGACGTCCTGTTGCTTCTACATCTCCATCATTGTCTGACTCCGGTTTAAAAATAAAAGGCAGAACATTTTCTGACATTTTAGTGTGTGTCTGCGTGAGGTAATCGGAGCTGCTAACACACACACACACACACAAGCTCTTGAAGCTCCGCCCTCTGTGCAGCAGCAGCTCATTTGCATTTAAAGGGACACACACGAAATGATGCGCCCTCAAAAAGTGACGATTTTAACATGCTGTACAAAAAATATCTGTGGAGTATTTTGAGATATAACTTCACATACACACTCTGGGGATTATACCACCCCTTTACTAAGACGTTTTCGGTCAACTAAAATATCTTCTCTTTCAGGTCGTTTTCAGTGGAGATGTTTTATCGCAATGACAGCACTGTGTCTGAGCTGTACGCCCAGTCTTTACCGAATTGTTCCCAGCGCTGCCCCCTACCGGAGTTTGTGAATCTCACACGTGACGTCATTCCACAAGACAGGGAGAAAGAGTGTCAGATAAAGGAAGAAGCCTCAGACACTGGTAAACACAATCCTGTACATTAATCAATTGCTTACATGTTTTTATGCACACATAAACAGCAAATTATGAATATTTAAACTGCAGTTTATAACTAAAATCCCCACCGTTCAACAAAAAAATATATTTTCAAATCAAAATATACATGAAATGGTCAACCACTATATTGCTAATATAGATTTTAAAATGTTTTCGATAGGTTTTATTTTTTAATTTTTAAATGTTTTTATAAAAATGAAAAAAGTGCATGCATTTACCCAAAAATTTATTTAAGATTGTAAATGTAAATGGCTTTTGTAATTTTAAACAAAATATATTGTAAAGTTGAAAAATATATTTCCAAAATGCAGTTTACAACATATTTTTACAAGGGATTACATTAAATAAATAGCTTACATGTTTTTTATGCACACATAAACAGTTTGTAACTAAAATCCCTTCCATACAACAAAAAATATATTTGAATTCAAAATATACATTAAATGGTCAACCACTACATAATAATAATAATAATAAACTTTATTTTATATAGCGCCTTCAAATGTTAGTTCTCAAAGCGCTTTGCACAGAAAAGAGAAACTTTGGCACTTGCTGACGGCACCGATAATGGGATGTTTATCTGCACGTTATTTAGAAATTACAACAGGTGACGGAACATTGAACAACTTTCTAAATATAATATTTGTGTAACTGACACTCCTTCTCTTCTAGAGGATGTAAAGAGGGAACACACGCCGGCCAGAACCAAACTACACGATGAGATGTCCGACTGTCTACGTCGCTGCTTCAGAATACCCGTATAAAAACCTTCAAAAAAATAACCTTCTCTGAATAAAATTTACTGTAATTTAGTTTAATATTTCTATAGGTGATATACATATTTTTTCGAAAGTATTGTTTATTTTTGATCTCCCCAGAAATGTATTTACATAAAAAAGGGGAATAATAAGAAGATTAATTTAGGTTTTTGTTGAAGATCCTCAGTGTGTGTGTGTGTGTGTGTGTGTGTGGTGAGTGTTTGTTTGTGTGCACGAGTTTGTGTGCGTGTGAGAGAGAGAGTGTGTGTGAGGTGAGTGTTTGTTTGCGTGTGTGTGTGTGTGTCCCATCAGCCAGAGCGACGCTGTAAACAATGTAATTCTGCATAATGCTATTTCACAGTTGTATGTTTAATAAAAAGCTAATGTGAGACTTGGAGTATTCCTCACATCACTATAAACAGACAGACACACACACACACACACACAGGTTTGTTTTGCTATACTTGTGAGGACATTCTATAGGTGTAATGGTTTTTATACTGTACAAACTGTATATTCTCTCCCCCTACACTAACCCTACCCATCACACACACACACACACACACACACAAACCCTAAACCTACCCATCACACACACACACACACACACACACACACACACACACACACACTCTAACCCGACCCCTAACCCCACCCATCACACACAGACACACACACACACACACACACTCTAAACCGACCCCTAACCCCACCCATCACACACACACACACTCTAACCCGACCCCTAACCCCACCCATCACACACAGACACACACACACTCTAACCCGACCCCTAACCCCACCCATCACACACACACACACACACACTCTAACCCGACCCCTAACCCCACCCATCACACACAGACACACAAACCCTAAACCTACCCATCACACACACACACACACACCCACACACACTCTAACCCGACCCCTAACCCTACCCATCACACACACACCCTAAACCTACCCATCACACACACACACACACACACACACACAAACCCTAAACCTACCCATCACACACACACACACACACACACACAAACCCTAAACCTACCCATCACACACACACACACACACACACAAACCCTAAACCTACCCATCACACACACACACACAAACCCTAAACCTACCCATCACACACACACACACACACACACACACACACACACACACACAAACCCTAAACCTACCCATCACACACACACACACACACACACAAACCCTAAACCTACCCATCACACACACACACACACACAAACCCTAAACCTACCCATCACACACACACACACACACACACACACACACAAACCCTAAACCTACCCATCACACACACACACACACACACACACACACACACACACACACACACACACACAAACCCTAAACCTACCCATCACACACACACACACACACACACACACACCCTAAACCTACCCATCACACACACACACAAACCCTAAACCTACCCATCACACACACACAAACCCTAAACCTACCCATCACACACACAAACCCTAAACCTACCCATCACACACACACACACACACACACACACACACACAAACCCAAAACCTACCCATCACGCACACACACACACACACACACTAACCTGACCCCTAACCCTACTCATCACACACACAAACCCTAAACCTACTCATCACACACACACACACACACACACTAACCCGAACCCTAAACCTACCCATCACACACACACACTAACCAATTTTACATTTTAATAAAACACTGTTTAGTATGTTTTTAAAGACATTTGAAATACGAGTCCTCATAAATCACATGTAATACCAGTGTAATACCCATGTCATTATACACATTTCTGTCCTCATAAATCACACACACACACACACACACACACACACACACAGAGTAGTATGCTAGTCTGTCTCTGTATGTTGGTGTGTGTAGCGTCGTCCTCTGCTGGTGTGTGTTTGACAGCTTCAGAAATCACCTTCTAACATTGTGAAGTTTCCACAGAAACACTGAAGAGACGAAACACACTTTATACAGATGTGAGTCCTGAGCTTATCTTTATGATTACACCATGAGGACGATCCCAGGTCTCCACGGTTACAGATCAATACTAGTTTCATGCCTGTAATTTCTATCAAATGTCAAGAATAAACAGAATCAACATCAGAAATGCTGTAAAACATCAGTCATCTGATTTCTAGAAATCCATTCAAATTGAATAAATTATTATTCAATGTCTCGACACCTGTGATTCGGATTACACAGAACATCTGCAGAGAATGACAGATCAGTGTGTGTGGTGTGTGTGTGTGTGTGTGTGTGTGTGTGTAAATATCAGTTTGACAAGTTCAGTATTAGTGAAGATATTAGACAGATATAAAAGACATTAGATATTAAGAAACAATATGAAGACGACACATGATTGTTCCTCTCAACACACAACATTTTTGAATGTCAAGTCTACAGTCTGAAATGACACAAGATAAAACATCCACACGTTTATTCATATTCATAACAAACAATAAATAAGTTAAATGGGGAGTCATTTTCCAGCAAACTGTAAATAAATACATGTTTTTGTCGAGTCTTGTGTTGCATTGAATCATACAGGATTATTGACATAAATAAGCAACTAACACAAATAATAATTTGAATTATTTCTGTGATTTTGTGCTCAAATATCGTAACAGTCACTGAAAACAAGTTGAAAATGTTCTTCTACACGACAGCTCTCAAATATCATTTGCATCTGTTCATATTCAGATATGCTGTGCAGGAAACATGCATTTCTGCCATCAATGATGCAGATCAATTCAATCATAAAATTGTCAAATTAATATAAATAAATAAATAATTTCTAAAATGAAAATACAAATGAAATAATTGTTAACCTGCATGTCTGTGAACATGTTGTTAAATTATTGAAATATTAACTTAAAATCTCAGGGCGACAGATTTAGAGGATATATGGATATGGAAGACCAAAATAAGAAAAAATGATTTCCACCAAATAAGAAAAAAATATATCAAACTTTGGTAAATCATAATTATGACACAAAAAAGTCAAAGTAACTTTTACTTTTTAATTACTTTTTATTTCATTATGATTTAGTATTAATTATGACAATGTTTATCTCATACTTTCTATTTTTTATGTCATCATTATGAATTTTATCCCATAATTATGACTTGAAGGGCTGGTTTCACAGACAGGGTTTAGATTAATCCAGGATTAGGCATTTTAGTGGCTTTTATAAACATGCCTTATAAAAAAGCATTACTGTGTGAATCTCGAGACAAAACAATGACACTGACATATTTAAGAGATGCTTTCAGTTAAAACAGCTCAAACATGTATTTTAGTCCGGGACTAGATTAAGTACGTCTTAATACTGACAAAATTATGACATAATGAAGACATAATCATTCAGAATTATAAAATAAAAGTCACAATTATGATTTTTTGTACACATTTTTAGATCATAATTTTTACTGTCATATTACATTGTCTTTTTTATCTCATTATAACTTTGTAGTATTAATTATGACTTAATGTCTTCACAGCTTTTCGTGTCATAATTATTACTTTATCCCATAACTTCTTATTGCATAAGATTTACCAATGCATGCTTTTTTGTGTGTTGGACATGTGCTTCCACACACACAGATGAGATGAGTGTGTGTGAGAGCATCACCTGCCAGCGGTTCTCATAGAGCTCTCGTGCACGTCACAGATGAGCGTGTGTGTGTGTGTGTGTGTGTGTGTGTGTGTGTGTGTGTGTGTGTGTGTGTGTGTGTGTGTGTGTGTGTGTGTGTGTGCGCGTTACCTGCGAGCAGTTCTCAGAGAGCTCTCGTGCACGTCACAGATGAGTGTGTGTGTGTGTGTGTGTGTGCGCGCGCGTCACCTGCGAGCGGTTCTCAGAGAGCTCTCGTGCACGTCACAGATGTGTGTGTGTGTGTGTGTGTGTGTGTGTGTGTGTGTGTGTGTGTGTGTGTGTGTGTGTGTGTGTGTGTGTGTGTGTGTGTGTGTGTGTGTGTGTGTGTGAGCGCGTCACCTGCGAGCGGTTCTCAGAAAACTCTCGTGCACGTCACAGATGTGTGTGTGTGTGTGTGTGTGTGTGTGTGTGTGTGCGCGCGTCACCTGCGAGCGGTGCTCAGAGAGCTCTCGTGCAAGTCACAGATGTGTGTGTGTGTGTGTGTGTGTGTGTGTGTGTGTGTGTGTGTGTGTGTGTGTGTGTGTGCGCGCGTCACCTGCGAGCGGTTCTCAGAGAACTCTCGTGCACGTCACAGATGTGTGTGTGTGTGTGTGTGTGTGTGTGTGTGTGTGTGTGTGTGTGTGTGTGTGTGTGTGCGCGCGTCACCTGCGAGCGGTTCTCAGAGAGCTCTCGTGCACGTCACAGATGTGTGTGTGTGTGTGTGTGTGTGAGCGCGTCACCTGCGAGCGGTTCTCGAGCTCTCGTGCACGTCACAGATGTGTGTGTGTGTGTGTGTGTGTGTGTGTGTGTGTGTGTGTGTGAGCGCGTCACCTGCGAGCGGTTCTCAGAGAGCTCTCGTGCACGTCACAGATGTGTGTGTGTGTGTGTGAGCGCGTCACCTGCGAGCGGTTCTCGAGCTCTCGTGCACGTCACAGATGTGTGTGTGTGTGTGAGCGCGTCACCTGCGAGCGGTTCTCAGAGAGCTCTCGTGCACGTCACAGATGTGTGTGTGTGTGTGAGCGCGTCACCTGCGAGCGGTTCTCAGAGAGCTCTCGTGCACGTCACAGATGTCGAACCACTGCTGGTCCAGCTCTCTGCGGGGCATCAGGCCGTTCACCGGGAGAGAAGCTCGTCTGCGGCTCAACACACGCCAGAACCCCGAGCCCTTCAGCAGGAACACACTGTTGTGTGTGTAGGAGAAGTACGCCGCGTCCAGGTGACCGATCGGGTGATTCCCGGGAACAACAGCAGGAAAAACCTCAGAGAGTCGTCGTGGAGAAGAGGCCAAGCGGTGCACGCGCACATCAAACCTGAACACCTGGACATTCATATTGTGCAATTATTAACGATACCCTCCACACCAGAATAACAATATTCATGATTCTGAAGCTGAAAATAGCGAATTATTTCAGACGAATATGCTTTCACTCTTTCACTGACCAGATATTTAATATAATGTAGGACACTTTTTACTGGACATCTGGCATTATCAGGACCCACATATATTCCCCCAGTGCATTATATTTAACATTATATATAGAAGTTTAATGTAGTATGGACACTGAAACTTGATTTTTTTTCCTCACAGTAATTTCACTTTTGGGTAAACTATACACTATATATATTGTCACTATCCACGATACATATTGTTGCATTTTTGTATTGCGATATATTGTGGCACGTAATCTAGCAATTACTATCGCTAATAAACTTTTTCATCTTGCATTGTCAAAATATAACATGTAATTGTAAAACACGAGCAGCTGTTACCTGTGAGCCTTTAAAAAAGTAGATATGGGCGTCTCTCCTGTCGTAGTATGCAGTGTCCAGTGGTCCAGACACACCGGGAAAGCCTTCAGAGATCAGACGAGGATACGAGTGGCCATCAGAGTCCTCAGTGAACACCTGATCATTCTCACTGTCATAACGCCAGTAATGCACACCTGAGACAACAAGACATCCATGCTAATACATGAGTGCTATGCTAAAAGTCTAGTATGTATTCTGAAACATTGCTGGATCATAAAATATTGATGACTAATTCATTAAATCTAATAATAAGTGATCAAGGCCCATGCAAAATACAACTGTAAAATAAAAATATACAATGCAGAATACAAATGTAAAATATGCAAACTGCAAAATACAAATGTAGAATGCCAATTAATGCAATTGCAGAATGCTAAATATGTAAATGCACAGTGCAAAATGCAAATGTAAAATATGCAAATGCACAATGCAAAATGCAAATGTAAAATATGCAAATGCACAATGCAAAATGCAAATGTAAAATATGCAAATGCACAATGCAAAATATGCAAATGCACATGCAAAATATGTAAATGAACAAAGCAAAATAATGCAAAATATGCAAATGCAGAAATGTAAAATATGCTAATGCACAATAAAATATGTAAATGCAAATTAATGCAAAATACAAATTTACAGTTACAAAAGTACACCATTTACTGCTCACACACGAACATTTATTTTTAAAGACATGAGATGCAAATGATCTCATGCTTTAATATCTATGTAGGCTACTATGCATCTTGATTAGTCTTTCAGCTAAGCTTAACTCTTATGAAGTAAATAAATACCTTTAAAGAAGTAGACCGCGTCTGTTTTGCGGTTCCACACGTGAATGTAAGCGTCCACTCCACCGGGGGGCAGCCCGTGCCAGCCCACCTGCACCGCCACCGGATCCCCGAAACGCGTTCTGTTATTACGGTTCTCATACAGCCAGTACAGGCCGTCCCGCATGAAGTAGGTGTTAAAACGCACCACGACCTCACCGTAGGGCGTCTGCTCCTTCCTGATCCAATCAAACACGGTACTGAAGCGACCCGTACACACACCTGAGGCAGAAAACACACATTTAGAAAACATTTAGATTATAAATTATTACTTTTATTTATGCTTGAAGAAATATTTTTTTTTTAAATCTTTGGATAAAAGCATCTGCCAGATGCATAAATGTAAATTTGATTGTAGCATTATTTTCGTGACAAAGACATTTGCAACTCTAATTCCCGTTAGTGTAATGAAAAACAAATCAAAACAAAAACCAGTAATGAAAATCATCCACACATGTACTCCAAATATTATACTTTACACTTACTATATATTTTAATACATTACAGTAATGAGAATTTGGGTTGAAAATATGTTTAATTGTCAGGAAAATGTGGAAATCGTAAGAATAGGTGTCATTTTCTTAATGCATATATAATAATAAAAATATAATCAATTTGTTTCACCCTGTTGATTTTAGTGTGATATGAGCTGGATGTATTTAATGAACTTTACACAGTTATTAAACTGAACTGAATCAACACTGCATTGACTACAGCTGAATAATGACACTATTGTTTTCTCTAGAGCGGTTTATAGAATTGAATTCCGTTGGCATCATTGATCATGGTTTTCCTGTTTATCCCTGTAAAGCTGCTTTGAAACGATCTGTCTTGTATGAAGCACTGTAGAAATAAAGCCACTTCCTCTCAGCATGTGATCTCAGGTCTCACCGTACAGGCTCTGAATAGACTTTCTGTCCATCCAGTCGATCTCGAAGCCTCCGTCCTGAGGAAGGTAACTGGGCTGCATGATGGATCCGGGCCGGTAGATGTGAGGAAGTCCTAAAACATGCCCGATCTCATGTACCGCTACCTGAACGAAACACACGACACATCACAGTCAGAGATTCAGACGCACAAGTGACAGTTTCTGAGATTTGTATTGTATTCAATTTAGTGCATCAGTGAGCGGTTGTTTTATTAAATCATGCTACTTTTACACTGGACAAAACAAAATATCACAGGTATCCTAATTATCAAACATCAAAAATGTCTCTATTTTGCAGCATCTCTTCTCTTCTCTGATCACGAGGGCGGGGCAACCTTGTGGAGCAACCACAAACATCCAATCAAATCCCAAAGGACAAAATCAACTAAATTCTAAATAGCGCCCTACAAAATACAATGCAAAATATGCAAACTCAAAATACAAATGTAAAATACAAATTATTGCAAAATATGCAAATGCACGAATGCAAAATATGCAAATGGCAAAATAATGCAAAATATAATTACAAATGCAAAATATGCAAATGCACAATGCAAAATACAAATGCGAAATATGCAAATGCACAATGCAAGATAATGCAAAATATAAATGCAAAATACAAATGCAAAATATGAAAATGCACAATAATGCATTGTGCCCCAGCCTAAAATCAAGCCACACTCTACATTTGTTCTTGATCCAGAAGTGTTTCACTCTGATATACGACACAATAGGGAAAAAAAGATGAGTGACTTCAGTTTCATGCTGACTTTAACTGTAAGTGAACTAGTTTAGCGCATAGTCTCACATTACCTTCAGAAGACTGATCCCGTTGCCCGTGTTTGGGACAGTGAAATGTTCATCATCATCGAAATGAATGTCTCCGAGGAACCACGCGTGAGCAAACTCTCGGCCCGCGCCATCAAACCGCTGAGAGCAGCCCAGATGTCGGCCTGTAGGGGCGGCAGACGTTACGTTACCAAAGAGTTAGATATATGGAAATAAAACACTTATCCTAAAAGAATGAAGTGAAAATAAAGGGCTGAAGTTTTAGACTGACTTTCAGTGCTGCACCAAAATTAATAAATTACAACAGAAATATATTATTACTAATGTATAAAACTTCTTTGATTCAATCGATTTATCAAATGAATATAGCGGTAAAGCACAGATTTTTGATAAAGCGATCGAGTCTCAGAAAATTTTAACTAAACCACTAATTTCATATGTATTATTTTTACAATCTATTTATGAACTTTTGTTCATAAAGTTCAAAAGTGTCAAAGTGGTAGTTGCTTAGGTTGTCAATGGAGGAACAGAAATCTCTCAGATTTCATTAAAAATATCTTCTTTAGTGTTTAGAAGATGAACGAAAGTCTTACAGGTTTGGAATGACATGAGGGTGAGTAATTATTGGCAGAATTTTAATTTTTGAGTGAACCGACCTGTCCCGAAGCCCAGTCTGATGTCAATGTCTTCCAGAGGAGAGTGAACGTCCTCAACGAACTGCAGAGGGGAAACTTCACTCCACATGCGGAAGGCGAGTCTGAAGATGTACTTCTGCTCATCGATGGACAGCTGACTGCTGTAACCTTCCCCGATCAAACGCCATTTCAGAAGACTCTTGGAGAACGCCATGTGTCCCGACCCCTCGCTGGCATCTCTCCTCCACCTGCTCTTCAGACTCTTGGAGAACGACCCCTCGCTGGCATCTCTCCTCCACCGGCTCTTCAGAAGACTCTTGGAGAACGACCCCTCGCTGGCATCTCTCCTCCACCGGCTCTTCAGAAGACTCTTGGAGAACGACCCCTCGCTGGCATCTCTCCTCCACCGGCTCTTCAGACTTTTGGAGAACGACCCCTCGCTGGCATCTCTCCTCCACCTGCTCTTCAGAAGCGCTTCCAGGTGCCGTTTCTTCCTCACAGGAGGTTGAGTATTACTGGATGTCCGTGTATCAGCTTCAGTGTTATTGAGTGTCGTGGTGCGGTTGGGCTCAGAGGTGTAGTGTTCAGTAGAATCCGGTTCCTCGTCCTGATCCGGGACGCCACATCTGGGTTTATTCATGGCTGCTTTGGTGGCGTCATCAAACACACCTGTGACTGGAAGAGCATTAAGCCTCTGGAAGTCCTTCAGCGCCGTGAGGAACTGGAGATCATGCGATGTGGACTCGTCCTCCTGCAGGTCCAGAGAGAGACCGATGTCCAGCTCACCCGAAGCTTCTGCTGAGATCTCAGGATCATCGACGTCTCCGGCTTTAAGGAACCCATACTTAGAAAGAAACACCTGAAATAATACAGAAAGAGGCAGAGATTGATATAGGTCAATAACTAAACCTATTCAGGATGGATATATATAGATAGATACAGACAGATATAGATAGATAGACAGACCTCTGCAGTGTCGGTGTCAGTGATGAGCTCAGCCTGATGGATGTCGCTCAGCACATCTGAATGATCTCTGCTGTGGAAGATCTTCTCTGCGCTGATGAAGATGAAGGACCGGAGGATGAAGATCAGCCGGATCGCGACCAGCATCGTTAGTCTGTCCAGCACTGAGACTCGTGTGTGTGTGTGTGACTGAACTGAGACTCGTGTGTGTGACTGAGACTCTGAACTCGACACGCTGTTTATACTGTCTACAGATAATAGAGGGGGCGTGTCTTAATAACTCAGGTGCTCGCGCCTCTGTGTGAAACAGCGGAGGATTATTTCACCCCAAAACAAGCAGAGACTGAACACTGACACCTGAAGCCACGCGACTCACACCTGCCTGAGAGAAAAACGCCTGAGCGCGTGCCCGTGCGCGCCACTCACCTGTGTCTCTCTCATGATGACACCTGCATGTCCATTACTTAAATTATATGATTTAAATCAAATTAATCATACATGTAACGAAAAATGTTAGTTATTTAAAATGCTGCCATCGACATTAAGGAGAATGTCCACTTTAATATAATGATATTACTTAAATAAAATTAAAATAATTAAAATGTAACCCTTCTTAAGTTATTTAGATTAAGCTCATCAACAATACTGCCAAACAATTTAATACTGCCACTTTATAAAGCATCTTCCATCAAAGTATCATTTCTCATAGCACAACATTTTTTTAAATCACCAGTTCACATTGATAACATCACACTGAAAGTTACTTGCATTTAACATTAAACACATCAATAAGGAGATTCCTACAAACAAAATTTAGTGTAAAACATGATAATGATTCTGATGCTGATAAACTGATGCTAACACAGATAGATATTAAAAGTTCATTTAAAACATTATTATTTATATCTAATATCCATATACTGGCAAATATTTGCCAATGCAAAGCTTCCCTAAGCTCTGTCTGAGGCTCAGAGGTCAGAGGTCAGGGGTCTCTGCAGGGCCCGTGTGATGGCAGTGGCGAGGTGTTTAGCCGTGGGTTTCTCAGCACAACATCTGACCGTCAGTCCGTGAGACTCCAGCGCGCCTGCCGTCGTGGGTCCGATCGCTGCGAACTGAAGAACACAGTTCTGTCACTGCTATATTCTCTAATTCAGATCATGAGTGTGTGTGTGTGTGTGTGTGTGTGTCGCACCTTTATCTGCTCCAGCTGAGATCCTGACAGCCTCTTCAACAAGTCCAAACAGAACGTCACTCCTGACGGGCTGAAGAACGCCACACTAGCAGGGACGCCCTGAACACACACACACACACACACACACACACACACACACACACACACACACACACACACACACACACACACACACACACACACACACACACACACACACACACAGACACAGACACACACACACACACACACACACAGACACACAGACACACACAGACACACACACACACACAGCTAATTTTTACCCCTGATAGGCATCATTTACATTGTAATACACTTAATTTTATTACATTTATAAACATAAATAAACACTTTTGAATGTGATTATATGATTCAAATAAAATTTTAATAATTATACATTATTTAATAAAGTAATAATACATTCATTATTATTTAATTTATTATGCAAATGCACTTGTAAAATAATTAAAATGTAAAAGTTATTTAAAATTCTACCCATCAAACATTATTTGGAGTATATTAGCTTAAATATAATTACATTGTTTATATACAATTAAAATATTAATAAATATAGTAAACCTTGCGAAGACAGAGCTACTTGTGGTCCCGGCCAACCCAACACTTCACCACAACTTCTGCATTTAGGCTCGTCATCCATCAAGGTCAGCTAGGAACCTCGGGGTTGTAATTGATGATCAGTTGAACTTCACAGACACACATTGCTAGAACAGATTTGCCTTGCACAACATTAGGAGGATCAGGCCCTTCCTAACAGAGCATGCTACACAACTCCTTGTCCAAGCACTTGTTCTATCCAGACTGGACTATTGTAATGCTCTCCTGGCTGGTCTTACAGCTTGCTCTGTCAAACCTCTACAATTGATCCAGAATGCTGCAGCCAGAGTAGTCTTTAATGAGCCGAAGAGACACACGTCACTCCTCTCCTCACAAAATTGCACTGGTTGCCAGTTACTGCTCGCATTAAATTCAAGGCACTGACGTTTGCCTACAGAACAACCACTGGCACTGCTCCCTCTTACCTAAACTCATTACTTCAGACTTACGTGCCATCCAGAAACTTGCGCTCTGCTAGCGAATGTCGTCTTGTGGTACCATCTCAAAGACGCACACAATCTCTTTCTCGGACCTTCACCATGACTGTTCCCTGTTGGTGGAATGATCTGCCTAACTCAACCAGAGCTTCACTGCTTCTATTGTTCTCGCTTTGGGTAAAAGCGTCTGCTAAAGGAATAAATGTAAATGTAAATGCAAAAACCTCCAAGTCCGTCTGACTTTTTTTCTTTTAAATGAGCATTTTTGTTTTTAATTTTACTCTTATCGGTGACATTTTTGAAAATAAGGCATTTCAATAACTGTCTAATAAACGTTTCATGGCCATTAAAGTTAAATTACTGAATGTAAACATAGGACTAGGAGCCTGATAAAAACGCTCATTTAAAAGAAAAATGTCAGACGGACTTAGAGGTTTTGGTCTTCAATTACATTTAATAATATTTTAATTTTATATAAACAATATAATTATATTTAAGTTAATATACTCCAATTAATGTCTATATACTCCAATAAAAGTCTATGTAACATTTTAAAGGTATTTAAACTTCTGCGCATCAACATTGAGAATATACAGTGTAATATAATATCTGACACCTGCTGCGTGAAATAATCCGTGATGTTTTTCTGCAGATCCGGATGTTCAGAAGTTTGATAGACGGTCAGAGTCTCCAGACGAACGCCTGACGGAGAAAACATTCACAGATTCAAATACAAGAAACAACTCATTTATAGGAGTATTTTGGGCTGATAAAACCTGTTAAATGTGCATAATATTCCATAATCTTAACAAAAACATCATATCGCAAACAGAAAGCTTCATTCTTGTGTTATACAGATCATTTTTTTAAATTCTATTTAAGAAACACTAACAATGATTTTTAGGAAACATTTTGCATTTTGTAGTGTGTGTGTGTTTGAATAGCTGGTCTCACGGTTGTTTCTCAGCACGGTGGGCAGAACTTCACGTTTGATGGATCCACAGGGAAAGAACAGCGGCAGAGTCTCTCGATTCTCTCCTGCGGTTAACATGAACACACACTCACATATACAGCAAACACAGTGTGTTACATTCTGGTAGTGTGTGTGAATGTGTCGTACTCTGTAGGATGAGCAGCGAGAGCGAGTCTGTAGTGTGTGTGTGTGTTTGTGTGTGTGTGTGTGTGTGTGTGTCTGTGTGTGTGTGTGTGTGTGTGTGTGTGTGTGTGTGTCGTACTCTGCAGGATCAGCAGCGAGAGCGAGTCTGTAGTGTGTGTGTGTGTGTGTGTGTGAATGTGTCGTACTCTGTAGGATGAGCAGCGAGAGCGAGTCTGTAGTGTGTGTGTGTGTGTGTGTGTCGTACTCTGCAGGATGAGCAGCGAGAGCGAGTCTGTAGTGTGTGTGTGTGTGTGTGTTTGTCTGTGTGTGTGTGTGTGTGTGTCATACTCTGCAGGATCAGCAGCGAGAGCGAGTCTGTAGTGTGTGTGTGTGTGTGTGTGTCATACTCTGCAGGATGAGCAGCGAGAGCGAGTCTGTAGTGTGTGTGTGTGTGTCTGTGTGCGTGTGTGTGTGTGTCGTACTCTGCAGGATGAGCAGCGAGAGCGAGTCTGTAGTGTGTGTGTGTGTGTGTGTGTGTGTGTTTGTGTGTGTGTGTCGTACTCTGCAGGATCAGCAGCGAGAGCGAGTCTGTAGTGTGTGTGTGTGTGTGTGTCTGTGTGTGTCGTACTCTGCAGGATGAGCAGCGAGAGCGAGTCTGTAGTGTGTGTGTGTGTGTGTGTGTGTGTGTCTGTGTGTGTCGTACTCTGCAGGATGAGCAGCGAGAGCGAGTCTGTAGTGTGTGTGTGTGTGTGTGTGTGTCTGTGTGTGTCGTACTCTGCAGGATGAGCAGCGAGAGCGAGTCTGTAGTGTGTGTGTGTGTGTGTGTGTGTCTGTGTGTGTCGTACTCTGCAGGATGAGCAGCGAGAGCGAGTCTGTAGTGTGTGTGTGTGTGTCTGTGTGTGTCGTACTCTGCAGGATGAGCAGCGAGAGCGAGTCTGCGGTTCCAGTTTCTTCACCCAGCGGACACAGACCCAGATCCGCAACTAAACATTTCAACACAAAACAATTATTAAAACAGCAACTGCAAAGGATCATTTTCTGAAACAGTTTCTCTACTGGAACATGCTGAAAGTGAAAATCTGAAGTGTGACTCTCATGAAAACATGTACAGGTCATATTTCAACATAAAAATATATATTAATCAGTGTGTGTGTGTGTGTGTGTGTGTGTGTGTGTGTGTGTGTGTGTGTGTGTGTGTGTGTGTGTGTGTGTGTGTGTGTGTGTGTGTGTCTGTATATATATATATTTAAATGTATTGCATTATTAGGGCTAGATTATTGTAATGCTCTACTGGGTGGTTGCCCTGCACGCTTAATAAACAAACTACAGCTGGTTCAAAACGCAGTCGCTAGAGTTCTTACCAGAACCAGGAAGTACGACCATATTAGCCCGGTTCTGTCAACACTGCATTGGCTCCCTATTAAACATCGTATACATTTTAAAATATTGCTGATTACTTACGAAGCACTAAATGGTTTAGCTCCCCAGTACTTGAGCGAGCTCTTTACGCATTATAGTCCTTCACGTCTATTGCGATCTCAAAACTCCGGCCAGTTGATAATACCTAGAATATATAAATCGACTGCTGGCGGTAGATCCTTTTCCTATTTAGCACCAAAACTCTGGAACAATCTTCCTAACATTGTCCGGGAAGCAGACACAGTCTGTCAGTTCAAACCTGGACTAAATTTTTCTCCATTCTGTCACTGATGGAGTTTTGGTTCCTTCACTGTCGCCTTTGGCTTTCGGCTTGCTTAGTTGGCGACATTTAATTTTATATTTAACAATATTATTACAACATTATTTTCCTGTTATCTCTGTAAAGCTGCTTTGAAACACTCTGTATTGTAAAAAGCTCTATATAGCCTATGATGAAGGTGACTTGACTTGACTATTACATTGACTCATATATATATATATATCATATACAGTACCGGTCAAAAGTTTGGAAAAATTAAGATTTTTTAAATGTTTTTTAAAGAAAGCTCATCAAGACAGTAATAAAACCGGGAATATTAAAATATTATTACACTTTAAAATAGCTGTATTCTGTTTTAATATAATTTAAACTGTAATTTATTCCTGTGATCAAAGCTGAATTTTCAGCATCATTCAGAAAAAAGAAAAAAAGATATATATAAACAATACCGTTCAAAAGTTTGGGGTCGGTAAGATTTTTAATGTTTTTAAAAGAAGTTCTTCTGCTCACCAAGGCTGCATTTATTTGATTAAAAATACAAAACAAACCCAGTAATATTGTGAAATATTATTGTAATTTAAAGTATCTGTTTTCTATGTGAATATATAGTAAAGTGTAATTTATTCCTGTGATGAAAGCTGAATTTTCAGCATCATTACTCCAGTCTTCAGTGTCACATGATCCTTCAGAAATCACTATAATATGATGATTTGATGCTCAAGAAACATTTATGATTATTATCAGTGTTGAAAACAGTTGTGCTGCTTCATATTTTTGTGCAAACCGTGATTAATTATTTTCAGGATTCTTTGAAAGTTCAAGAGAAAAGCATTTAATTAAAAAAGAAATATTTTGCATTATTATAAATGTCTTTACTGTCACTTTTGATCAATTTAATGCGTCCTTTCTGGAGAAAAATATTAATTTCTAAGTATTAAAATCGTATTGACCCCAAACTTTTGTACGGTAGTTATAACATGTTCTGGGCATGTTCTTAAGAATTTATTTATAAAATCATTTATTTGTCTGTTGTTTAAAAACTAAAGGCCAGAGAAGCGCATAGTCGAGGATGATGAGATGAAGGTCATGTGATGATGAAGCACAGCTGGCGTTCAGGTGTGAGCAGATTTACTGACAGGACGCAGGTGTGCAGCAAACACACACACTTCCTTCACCGTAAAACACTGATCAGGGAAACGGCAGGGACGTGTGAATCACATCGACGTGTGACCGAACACCTGCGAGGAAACATTCAGTGTGTGTGTGTGTGTGTGTTCAGTGATGTGTGTGTTCAGCTGAAGTGACACGTACCTAAAGATGCTGTCGCTTTTCCAACCACATAAACTGACTTTGCGTTCCACTCGTCTTTCACTGCGTCCCATTCTGGAGGAGGAAGACACGAGATAAGAGAAAGTCTGGGTGTAACGATAACATATGTCACGATAACATACACATCACCATACGGTATTATTGCAATACTCAAAAGACATATGATAAAAGGTTAACAAAAAATGTACTGTAGATTAAAATGCTAAATTTTATATTACATTGTGTGTGTAAATGAATAGGATTGGACTTGGTGCTGAAACCCAGAGCACAGGACAATAGAGACACCAGAATAACAATATTCATGATTCTGAAGCTGAAAATACTGAATTATTTCAGACGAATATGCTTTCACTCTGTCACTGACTAGATATATTTAAAATAATGTAGAACACTTTTTACTGGTAACATCAGACATCTGGCATTATCAGGACCCACAAATATTCCCCATTGGATTATTATACATTATATTCAACATTATATATAGTGGTTTACGGTAGTACTGACACTAAAACTCTGAAAACTTGAATTTTTTCTCACATGTAATTTTCATTTTGGGTGAACTATCCACGATACATATTGATGCATTTTTTGTATAGTGATATATTGTGACCATAGACTGTAAAAAAATAGATTGTGACACGATATATTGTTACAGCCCTATGTAATGATATACAGTATGTCTGAATTATGCAACATATGTTTGACTTTTTGATATTTAAGTCCTGGAAAATCTGTTAACAGACTTTCTAAACTCTCATTTCACATACAGACAGTAACATTTACGCTTTTATCCAAAGCCATTTACACTGCTGCAAGATATACATTTTTTTTTTTTTTAATGCATGCATCCTCTGGCAATCGAACCCATGAACAACAGTTTAAGCTTCGGTTCCCATTTCAAAATCCCATACTTTTCCACCCTGTGTCTGTGTGATCCACACTTACTGTGTGTGTGTGTGTGCGAGTCTAAGCAGGTCTTGACGGCCTCCACGGATCTGGGACTCGTGAAGATCAGACCTCCAAACCTCTCGGGCTGAAAGAGCTGGTGTTTCACAAACACAATCAGTTCATATCTAACAAAACTATAAACCTTATTCAACTTCAGAAACAGATTTCCAAAAACTCACCCTCTCTAAAAGCTCATTTACAGACACAAATTTGAAACACAGAACCGGGATCAAAGCAGCTGTATGTCCATATGAAGCCAGTTCCTGAAACAAAAGCCCAATATTACTCTCTCAAAGCTATTGTGATTATTATTATTATATTATTATTACCTCTATATAAGGGTCTGCTTCATTTTCATTCTCTCTGGGCTCTTTCAGCAGCAGCACTTTCATTTTTGCAGTCATCTAAATCCACTTAAACAGTTTTTGCAGTGTTAATAAAGGAGTTTCTTCAGGGTCAGTATTTCATACAACAACGCCCATAAGAAC
Organism: Siphateles boraxobius; assembly: GCF_051911475.1. Taxonomy (NCBI): domain Eukaryota; kingdom Metazoa; phylum Chordata; class Actinopteri; order Cypriniformes; family Leuciscidae; genus Siphateles; species Siphateles boraxobius. The sequence goes on from NW_027508943.1 coordinate 68,478, forward strand.
TCACAAGCTGTCACACACTGATAACAAACGAGAACAACAGACAACAGCAAAACAACTGTAGTGTGTTTTCATGCACTGGCATCATTAAATAAGAATCGGGTGTAACTAATAAGAGTTTGAATGATTAATGAATGAACTGTGGCTTAATATTAGTAGAGAAATACACCATAACATACTTGCAGCGAGTGAGTTCATGCAGCTGTCCGCATGCTTACTGTTATAAAAACTGTAGCAGTGAAGCAGGAAGCAGCAGCGACATAATAACACAACAGCGCAATTTTTCAAAATAAAAGTCTCTTTACGACTTAACAGTGCAAACATTTTTTATAATAATAATTATTATTTTTATTATTTGCGGGAGATTGATGGAGTGGTAATTTATGCTTTTGATTAATTTATGAAGACATTATAAACCGAATTGCTTAAATTATGTTTCTGGCTTAAAGTCCCCATGAAATCACAACAACAAAAAAATCTGTCTTTTTGCATGAATGTTAGCCTTACTGTTATCTATAAGCTAGTGTGCTCCAAAACAATGACAAAATTCGCATTTAGAAGATATAAACATTCAAAACTTGCAGTTCAGCTTCTCATCAGATTTTCTGTCCAATCAACCAATCAAATGCTCTCTAGAATCTGAAGCTCCACCCCCTACACTATAAATAGACGCTAAAGCTGGATTAAATCAGTCAATTCTACTAATTTTCTACATGGTGAATGGCACATAGTGCACTACATAGGGAATAGGGAATGATTCAGACTGTTGGGGTGAATGAAGTCTGTTTCATGTTAGTGTCACATTAGCTTCGGTCTAGAGACACGCTAGCACAGAGCGGATCATATAATCGAGTCGCTGCAGACCACAAAACGTATCGGACCCATTTGATTTCTGCACAGAATACTGTATTTTTAAGTGATATGGAGGAGATTAAAAGGAGAAACGGTTAGAGATTAGGAGGAAACTGCAGCTTTACCGAGATCAACGGCTCTGGCTGAGCTGTGATATAAACCAAACGCTATTGGCTTTTTTATAAAAAGGGGAGGAGCTCTTTGATATGTCCCGCCCTGTCTTCCTGTTTCAGTGGAAATAACATCAACATATTGAATAATGCTCCCCTTTTCAAGTCACTTCAGTGAGACTTTAAATGTCTATGTTAGATACCATGCATAAATCATATGTAAAATATTAATATTAATAATGTAAAATATAAATATATTCAAAACTATTCACATTTTTCGTATAGTGTTTCCGACTTGAATGCATTAGGGACAGGCAGCATTAAATTGTGTTAAATCCACAATCTAATGCTGGAGTTTGTTGGTGTTTGTTGGCTTTCTTTTGGCCAGTGTGAATTGTGCTTTATAGTCCACTGACAAGCCAGGGTTGTTTTAGTTTTGTTTCAGTTGTTTAGCAGTCAGAAAGCCGAGAAAGAAACTGGAAACTGGCCTGGATGCTTTTCAACCCCTTTCAGGATGGTAGAGATGTTCTACTTAATACAAAACTTTGATTGGATATATATATATATATATATATATATATATATATATATATATATATATATATATATATATATATATATAATAGTATATAGTAAATAAAATAAGATTAAAATAAATAAGTAAAAAAGTGGAAATATAATAAGTATGAGTAGAAAAAATTGAGAAATACTGTATACTGTATACATATACTGTATATATATATTATTGACTTAGTTAAAATTTTATTAGATTAAAAGATAACCTTTCACAGATAAGGTTAGTAAGTGATTTGGTTTAAACAAGTACAGGATCATTTTAAGCTGTTGAAGTCTAGACATCGATTATATATATTTTTTTATTAATAATAATTTAAAAGATTCAGAGATTGTACAATGTTTTTAATTTCTACAAGATTGAAGTGTACAAATCTTTTCTCATGAATATAAAACTTTTAGTCGCTCGTATTATGAAATATGCAGATCCTTGGACTGTGATTGGATGGGCTCGCTACTCTGACTCCGCCCTCTCGCGCGTGTAATTATGAAGTTCAGCAGAAGTGTTCGTGTTGCTCACCTCATCGATCCTCTTGGGTTTCCCTTCGGAAACACCTTCATCACTTCATCCACCGAAGATTCGCACACTTGAAGATGAAGGTGAACGATTCACTTCACGCGTTTGACTTTGAGCGCCAGTTTGATGATCGAGTCGCTCTTGAATGGTTTCAGCAGAACTGGTGAGTGAGTCAATTGAGCCGAAAATGAATCACTGATTCATCTCATCTATTAACCTGATGTGCGCTCATAAATGAAGAGTATTATCATGCATAAACAGGATACTATAGAATATAATAGCTATATATACACATTTAATGTGATGTGCAATACACAATAGCCTTCACATTATAATAATACCCATTATTTAATAATACAGTAGGATACAGTGCAAGATTCTTAAAATATGTATTGTGCAATATATGTCATATATCTAACATATATGTTACTTTAAGCGTAATATTACATAGGTATGTTAGGAAAGACCATCTGTTGTTTGCTTTAAACACTCCCTGCTCATTAAAGTGAGGCAGTAAAGTCATCAATCTGAGAGAGTCACCTTTGACCTTTCATCACAAATATCACAATTACATTAATAAACAACGAACACAAAAAGACCTTGTGATTCTTGTGTATTAATGTGTGTGTTCTCATTGTGGACTTCATGAACTCTAATCTGCTGTGATTGATTGATAGATGTGTGTGATAAGAGCAGGTTCACGTGAAGCACTGCAGAGATACGCTCACCTTTGACCTTTCGGCTGATTGTGACATCAGAATCTTTTATTTGATGGTTTATTTCAGGACAGAGACGTTGTTATGTATGACAATAAAATAAGATTAAAATAAAAAAGTAAAAAAGTGGAAATATGATAAGTATCTGTGGAAAAGTCTAGAGAAATGCTGTAAAAAATGTAAAAATTAAAACTGAAACAAAATAATAATAAATAAATAAGATTAAAATAAATCAATAAAATGTGATGAAAATAATTTTTTTTTAGTTAGTTATTAGCCTATTAAATATATTAATCAATTAAATAAATAAATAATAAATTTACCAGTACAGTACATAATAGTAGCGGGTAGACAAAAGTAGTATAATAATGTTACGTAATAATAACTAATTTTCGATTTATAATATTAAAAAAGGGAGGGGTTATAAAAGATAGATGCCTTACATTTTAATGTTTGCTATTTTTAAGTATTTTAAAAATAATACCTTTGTGCTATATTAATGCATTCTGTCACTTTAATATCCTCCTGCAGCGCATAACTAATGTCTCTGTGAATCTTCATGAGTTCTGAGAGTGACGTGTAATCAGTATAATGTGTTTTAGGGGAACAGCGTTTGTTCTGTGTGGCGTGTATGCGGCGGCTATATATGTGGGACGTGTTTTTATGAAACACAGGCAGAAGTTGGACCTGCGGACGCCGCTCATGTTCTGGTCACTGAGTCTGGCTTTATTCAGGTGAGAAAACACCAACACCAGAACACGAGTTGAGTTCAACTTTACCGTCCATTCTGTTCGTCACAGAGAGGAAATCTGTGTTTGACACGAGCGAGCCGAGCCGTACCATGCAGTGGGAAAGCGCCAATAGATACATTCACATTAATGCTTAAATACACAGCACACATTAACAACACAAACACAGAATTAATTCAATTATACAATTAAACACTGTTTCCATCATTCAAAAAAACAAACACACACACTAACACATTAACAACACAAACACAGAATTAACTAAATTATACAATTAAACACTTTTTTCATCATTACAAATAAAAAAAAACACACACACTAACACATTAACAACACAAATTAACAAAATTATACAATTAAACAGTGTTTCCATCATTCAAAAAAGAAAAAGAAAAAACAAACTAACACATTAACAACACAAACAAAGAATTAACAAAATTATACAATTAAACACTGTTTCCATCATTCAAAAAAAATACACACACACTAACACATTAACAACACAAACACAGAATTAACAAAATTATACAATTAAACACTGTTTCCATCATTCAAAAAAAAAACACACACACTAACACATTAACAACACAAATTAACAAAATTATACAATTAAACAGTGTTTCCATCATTCAAAAAAGAAAAAGAAAAAACACACTAACACATTAACAACACAAACACAGAATTAACAAAATTATACAATTAAACACTGTTTTCATCTTTCCAAATAAAACACACATACTAACAAATTAACAACACAAACATAGAATTAATTCAATTATACAATTAAACACTGTTTCCATCATTCAAAAAACAAAAACACACACTAACACATTAACAACACAAACATAGAATTAATTCAATTATACAATTAAACACTGTTTCCATCATTCAAAAAAACAAAAACACACTAACACATTAACAACACAAACATAGAATTAATTCAATTATACAAATAAACACTGTTTCCATCATACAAAAAAACAAAAACACACACACTAACACATTAACAACACAAACAAAGAATTAACAAAATTATACAAATAAACACTGTTTCCATCATTCAAAAAAACAAAAACACACACTAACACATTAACAACACAAACACAAATTGACAAAATTATACAATTAAACACTGTTTTCATCTTTCCAAAAAAACACACACACGCTATAATGCCAGGTATTCTCTTGTATCACTTTATTTAAAAAAAAAAATTTAATTGCAGGGATACATACAGAAATTTTACAAAATACACATATCGACCAAAAAAAAAAAAGAAAGATAAACAACAATATAAGAATAGACGGAAAAAATATTGTATCACTTTAGAAAATTGTACGATTTAAGATAATCACTGCCTTTGGGACAAACGATTTTTCATCCACGTTTGTTCTGTTTTGAGTCTTGATTTCGAGAGTGAATGCAGCAGCTCAGGTTTGATGTTATCTGTGTTCTGGAAGCTCGGTCTGTCTCAGCATCAGTGTTATCTCGACAGAAGCTGATCTTCCTCATTGCTGTTGTGTGTCTCAGTATTATAGGTGCGATGAGAACGAGCTGGTACATGTTCAGTGTGGTGACGACACACGGGTTCAGGCAGTCTGTGTGTGACACTGACTTCTACAGCGCTCCCGTCAGCAAGTTCTGGGCGTTTGCGTTCACTCTGAGTAAAGCGCCTGAGCTCGGTGAGACTGATGTTCATCACACACTGATAATACTCACTGATACGGTTTAAAGTGAGTTCTCATAACTCAATCTCCTCTTTAAGCTGTATGAAAGGTGAGCACACTGACAAAACGGGGATTGGGATTTACTTATAAACAATTTTCATTCATAAATGCTTATCAAAAAATATAGTAGAAAGACTATATTTATAGAAATACAACAATATAAACAGCAGCGCTGCCTTATCGATTAATCGCATCTAACAGCAAAGTTTGTGTTTATATAATGTATATGTGAGTGTATTATATATATATATACATATACATAAACGCGTATATATATCATATAAACACAAACTTTTATGTTAGATGCGATTAATCGCAATTAATCGATTTGACAGCACTAATATACAGTATTTTCTTGTATAACACACTCCAGTAATCTTTGTTTTATTTACTACTTTACAACTTTCATTTATGAACTCTAATCTTTAAACTTTAAACCCCCAAATTATAACATTTAACCCCTAAAATATCCTTCAGGTTCAATTATAGTTATAACATATTTTTGATATACAGTTTTTTCATGAATATTTCACCTCAAAATATATTAAATTATATTTAGCATTAGAAAAATGAAGCCTATTTTTAGGACTTTTTTTTTCTTCTTCATTGTGACTTTTTCTATTACAATTTCCCAGCTAACAAAAATATGTTTGTTTGCTAATGTTGCCATTAAGTTATTTCTGAATGTTCTGTTTTTCAAACGATTTAAAATATATTTTTTTATTTTTTGCAAACATTATGAGAACGTTACTTTTTAATATTTAAACATTATGAGAATGTTACTTTTTAATATTTAAACATTATGAGAACGTTACTTTAGAATGATCAAACATTATGAGAACGTTACTTTAGAATGATCAAACATTATGAGAACGTTACTTTTTAATATTTAAACATTATGAGAACGTTACTTTTGAATGTTCAAACATTATGAGAACGTTACTTTAGAATGATCAAACATTATGAGAACGTTACTTTTGAATGTTCAAACATTATGAGAACGTTACTTTAGAATGTTCAAACATTATGAAAACGTTACTTTTGAATATTCAAACATTATGAGAACGTTACTTTTGAATGTTCAAACATTATGAGAACGTTACTTTAGAATGATCAAACATTATGAGAACGTTACTTTTGAATGTTCAAACATTATGAGAACGTTACTTTAGAATGTTCAAACATTATGAGAACGTTCCTTTAGAATTTTCAAACATTATGAGAACGTTACTTTTGAATGTTCAAACATTATGAGAACGTTACTTTAGAATGTTCAAACATTATGAGAACGTTACTTTTGAATATTCAAACATTATGAGAACGTTACTTTAGAATGTTCAAACATTATGAGAACGTTACTTTTGAATGTTCAAACATTATGAGAACGTTACTTTAGAATGTTCAAACATTATGAGAACGTTACTTTTGAATGTTCAAACATTATGAGAACGTTACTTTAGAATATTCAAACATTATGAGAACGTTACTTTTGAATGTTCAAACATTATGAGAACGTTACTTTTGAATATTCAAACATTATGAGAACGTTACTTTTGAATATTCAAACATTATGAGAACGTTACTTTTGAATTTTCAAACATTATGAGAACGTTACTTTTGAATATTCAAACATTATGAGAACGTTACTTTTGAATATTCAAACATTATGAGAACGTTACTTTTGAATTTTCAAACATTATGAGAACGTTACTTTTGAATGTTCAAACATTATGAGAACGTTACTTTAGAATGTTCAAACATTATGAGAACGTTACTTTTGAATGTTCAAACATTATGAGAACGTTACTTTAGAATGTTCAAACATTATGAGAACGTTACTTTTGAATGTTCAAACATTATGAGAACGTTACTTTAGAATGTTCAAACATTATGAGAACGTTACTTTAGAATATTCAAACATTATGAGAACGTTACTTTTGAATGTTCAAACATTATGAGAACGTTACTTTTGAATGTTCAAACATTATGAGAACGTTACTTTTGAATGTTCAAACATTATGAGAACGTTACTTTTGAATGTTCAAACATTATGAGAACGTTACTTTTGAATGTTCAAACATTATGAGAACGTTACTTTTGAATGTTCAAACATTATGAGAACGTTACTTTTGAATGTTCAAACATTATGAGAACGTTACTTTTGAATGTTCAAACATTATGAGAACGTTACTTTTGAATGTTCAAACATTATGAGAACGTTACTTTTGAATGTTCAAACATTATGAGAACGTTACTTTTGAATGTTCAAACATTATGAGAACGTTACTTTTGAATGTTCAAACATTATGAGAACGTTACTTTTGAATGTTCAAACATTATGAGAACGTTACTTTTGAATGTTCAAACATTATGAGAACGTTACTTTTGAATGTTCAAACATTATGAGAACGTTACTTTTGAATGTTCAAACATTATGAGAACGTTACTTTTGAATGTTCAAACATTATGAGAACGTTACTTTTGAATGTTCAAACATTATGAGAACGTTACTTTTGAATGTTCAAACATTATGAGAACGTTACTTTTGAATGTTCAAACATTATGAGAACGTTACTTTTGAATGTTCAAACATTATGAGAACGTTACTTTTGAATGTTCAAACATTATGAGAACGTTACTTTTGAATTTTCAAACATTATGAGAACGTTACTTTTGAATGTTCAAACATTATGAGAACGTTACTTTTGAATGTTCAAACATTATGAGAACGTTACTTTTGAATGTTCAAACATTATGAGAACGTTACTTTTGAATATTCAAACATTATGAGAACGTTACTTTTGAATATTCAAACATTATGAGAACGTTACTTTTGAATTTTCAAACATTATGAGAACGTTACTTTTGAATATTCAAACATTATGAGAACGTTACTTTTGAATATTCAAACATTATGAGAACGTTACTTTTGAATTTTCAAACATTATGAGAACGTTACTTTTGAATGTTCAAACATTATGAGAACGTTACTTTTGAATATTCAAACATTATGAGAACGTTACTTTTGAATGTTCAAACATTATGAGAACGTTACTTTAGAATGTTCAAACATTATGAGAACGTTACTTTTGAATGTTCAAACATTATGAGAACGTTACTTTAGAATGTTCAAACATTATGAGAACGTTACTTTTGAATGTTCAAACATTATGAGAACGTTACTTTAGAATGTTCAAACATTATGAGAACGTTACTTTAGAATGTTCAAACATTATGAGAACGTTACTTTTGAATGTTCAAACATTATGAGAACGTTACTTTAGAATGTTCAAACATTATGAGAACGTTACTTTAGAATGTTCAAACATTATGAGAACGTTACTTTTGAATGTTCAAACATTATGAGAACGTTACTTTAGAATGTTCAAACATTATGAGAACGTTACTTTAGAATGTTCAAACATTATGAGAACGTTACTTTTGAATGTTCAAACATTATGAGAACGTTACTTTTGAATGTTCAAACATTATGAGAACGTTACTTTTGAATGTTCAAACATTATGAGAACGTTACTTTTGAATGTTCAAACATTATGAGAACGTTACTTTTGAATGTTCAAACATTATGAGAACGTTACTTTTGAATGTTCAAACATTATGAGAACGTTACTTTTGAATGTTCAAACATTATGAGAACGTTACTTTTGAATGTTCAAACATTATGAGAACGTTACTTTTGAATGTTCAAACATTATGAGAACGTTACTTTTGAATGTTCAAACATTATGAGAACGTTACTTTTGAATGTTCAAACATTATGAGAACGTTACTTTTGAATGTTCAAACATTATGAGAACGTTACTTTTGAATGTTCAAACATTATGAGAACGTTACTTTTGAATGTTCAAACATTATGAGAACGTTACTTTTGAATGTTCAAACATTATGAGAACGTTACTTTTGAATGTTCAAACATTATGAGAACGGGTGTTTGTTCTTTTAAATGTGCGAAGCCATCCATGAAGTAATCCATAAACTTAGAAGCACTACATGCATCATAAATGTCCAGCTCATATTTCATGAGAAAGTATATTTTGCTTTAGGAAAATAAAGCCATTTTATCACAATTGCACTGTGACCTTTTTCAATGCAAAAAAATCATATTGTTCTGAAAATAGGCTAGTGTTGGGGAAAGTTACTTTTAAAAATAATGCATTACAGTATTGTGTAACTCCCTAAAAAAGTAACTAATTTAGTTACTTTTTATCGTGCTGGGCACCGATTAATTGCATCCAGTATATACATGCATGTGTGTGCATTTATATATACAAAATAATTTTACACTGAACACACACATATATTAAGTAAACAAACTTTTATTTTGGATGCGATTAATTGTTGCCCAGCACTATTGGAAAGTAATGCATTACATTACTTTTGTGTTACCTTTTCTCACAGTAACTCAGATATTTTGTTGTAAATTTAAAACTTTACTAGTTACTTAAAAAGTAATCTGATTACATAACTTGCGTTACTTTTCCCAACACTGAAATAGGCTTTGTTTTATTAATGCAAAATATCATTTTATGTTTTTCTGATGATTTCGGGGTGAATTGTGACTGTTGAAATGTTTCGTTTCGTTCACCCATCAATGGAAGTTAATGAGTTAAACGTGTTAATGTTTACAAAACATTGATATTGTCACAGTGAAACAGACACATTCTCCTTTGATGTGTGACAATGTCATTGTCCTTTATTAATCACAGAACGAAATGGAAAATGTCATTGTAAAAAAATATGAGAATATGCTTAAAAAGCAGTTTATATAGTGAAATGACCATCTTGCAGATTATTTTGTAGTATATACCTCTGTGAAACGTTATATTTCATCACTTCAGAGTCTGTAGAGTACATGCTTTACGATCACGATTAAAGCGCTCCAGTGTGTCAGAAACATCAGTGTGAAACTGAACTGGTTTGACTGGTTTCTGCTGTGCTGAAGGTTGTTGAGGCTCGTCGGACTGACGGGAAACTGGTCTTTCTGCTCAGGCAACACACAGCCGTTTTAAACATCCGGTTTTTTTAATGTTTTAAATACGTTTTCTCTTTGTTATGCAGATGTTAAAGGAACATTCTAATGTATAATTTTTTAAACATGGGAACGTTACTTTTGAATGTTCTCTGAACGTTCTGAAACAAGTTGTTACATTTAAAAAACGTTAGATTAATGTCCAACTGGAAACGTTTCAGAAAAAGCATTCCATGAATTTGAATTTGATTATTTGAAGAATGTTCATAACTTTGAGAGAATGTTTGCTGAAGTTACGTTCTATCTAGACATTCTCAAACATTAGAAATATCAATCCAAACAGAATTTCTCTCACCCTTTATCTTTATATGAACAATTAACCCTATGTATTATTAATTTATACTTTTTTTTTCTTCTTTTTTTTTTACTGGGAAGTCCTAATCGTCTGTTCACATAAGTTCTGAAGCGCATTTATTAATGAATAAACACCTAATTAACAAACTTTTTTGGTCCTCTTGTTTTTCAGCACGAGCTTTTTATCTCATTCTTTTAGATTAGAGATGATAAATGTAAATGTCTACTATGAATAAAAGCTTATATAATCTATCTAGTAATTTGTGCTGTATATTTCAATTTTAAAGTTCTTCAGCTTTCACATAGTTTTAAAAAATGTTGCACATTTTTAAAAGTAATATATTTTGTAACATGCATGATTTCTTCATTGTTTTCATTTCCACACCTTATTATTTGATTGTAAGTGCTGTGATTATAGAGTTAAAACCATAATCTTTACACCGCTACATTGTAGATATTTTAATGTTGTTGAAAGAGTCTCTTCTGCTCACCATGGCTGTGTTTATTTGATCAAAATTAGCGGGAATATTTTAAATATTAGTCCAATGTAAATCAGCAGTTTTCTATGTGAATATATAGTAAAGTGTAATTTATTCCTGTGATCAAAGCTGAATTTCCAGCATCATTACTCCAGTCTTCAGTGTCACATGATCCTTCAGAAATCACTATAATATAAGGATTTGATGCTCTAGAAACATTCATGATTATTATCAATCAGTTGTCATTTAAGTCAATTTGATTCTTCATACCAGCTTTCATGGAGCTTAAACAGTAGAGCGTTGGCGCTTGCAAGGCCAAGGTCATGGGTTCGATTCCCAGGGATAGCAAGAATTGCTGGATAAAAGCATCTACCAAATGCATAAATATGTGTATGTGTGCCCTCTGCTGGACACTCGCTCTCGAACACAGTGTTTCTCTCAGATCTGGATCCCGAGATTGT
>NW_027508943.1:87500-102500 GCF_051911475.1 Siphateles boraxobius
TGTTGTGTTGCAGTGACTGTGATTGTTCTGTTGTGTGTTGCAGTGACTGTGATTGGTCTGTTGTGTGTTGCAGTGACTGTGATTGGTCTTTTGTGTGTTGCAGTGACTGTGATTGGTCTGTTGTGTTGCAGTGACTGTGATTGGTCTGTTGTGTGTTGCAGTGACTGTGATTGGTCTGTTGTGTTGCAGTGACTGTGATTGGTCAGTTGTGTGTTGCAGTGACTGTGATTGGTCTGTTGTGTTTTACAGTGACTGTGATTGGTTTGTTGTGTTGCAGTGACTGTGATTGGTCTGTTGTGTTGCAGTGACTGTGATTGGTCTGTTGTGTGTTGCAGTGACTGTGATTGGTCTGTTGTGTGTTACAGTGACTGTGATTGGTCTGTTGTTTTGCAGTGACTGTGATTGGTCTGTTGTGTTGAAGTGACTGTGATTGGTCTGTTGTGTGTTGCAGTGACTGTGATTGGTCTGTTGTGTGTTACAGTGACTGTGATTGGTCTGTTGTTTTGCAGTGACTGTGATTGGTCTGTTGTGTGTTGCAGTGACTGTGATTGGTCTGTTGTGTGTTGCAGTGACTGTGATTGGTCTATTGTGTGTTGCAGTGACTGTAATTGGTCTGTTGTGTGTTGCAGTGACTGTGATTGGTCTGTTGTGTGTTGCAGTGACTGTGATTGTTCTGTTGTGTTGCAGTGACTGTGATTGTTCTGTTGTGTGTTGCAGTGACTGTGATTGGTCTGTTGTGTGTTGCAGTGACTGTGATTGGTCTTTTGTGTGTTGCAGTGACTGTGATTGGTCTGTTGTGTGTTGCAGTGACTGTGATTGGTCTGTTGTGTGTTGCAGTGACTCTGATTGGTCTGTTGTGTGTTGCAGTGACTGTGATTGGTCTGTTGTGTTGCAGTGACTGTGATTGGTCTGTTGTGTTGCAGTGACTGTGATTGTTCTGTTGTGTGTTGCAGTGACTGTGATTGGTCTGTTGTGTGTTGCAGTGACTGTGATTGGTCTTTTGTGTGTTGCAGTGACTGTGATTGGTCTGTTGTGTTGCAGTGACTGTGATTGGTCTGTTGTGTGTTGCAGTGACTGTGATTGGTCTGTTGTGTGTTGGAGTGACTGTTATTGGTCTGTTGTGTGTTGTAGTGAGTGTGATTGGTCTGTTGTGTGTTGCAGTGACTGTGATTGGTCTGTTGTGTGTTGCAGTGACTGTGATTGTTCTGTTGTGTGTTGCAGTGACTGATTGGTCTGTTGTGTGTTGCAGTGACTGTGATTGGTCTGTTGTGTGTTGAAGTGACTGTGATTGGTCTGTTGTGTTGCAGTGACTGTGATTGGTCTGTTGTGTTGCAGTGACTGTGATTGTTCTGTTGTGTGTTGCAGTGACTGTGATTGGTCTGTTGTGTGTTGCAGTGACTGTGATTGGTCTTTTGTGTGTTGCAGTGACTGTGATTGGTCTGTTGTGTTGCAGTGACTGTGATTGGTCTGTTGTGTGTTGCAGTGACTGTGATTGGTCTGTTGTGTGTTGCAGTGACTCTGATTGGTCTGTTGTGTGTTGCAGTGACTGTGATTGGTCTGTTGTGTTGCAGTGACTGTGATTGGTCTGTTGTGTGTTGCAGTGACTGTGATTGGTCTGTTGTGTGTTGCAGTGACTGTTATTGGTCTGTTGTGTGTTGTAGTGAGTGTGATTGGTCTGTTGTGTGTTGTAGTGAGTGTGATTGGTCTGTTGTGTGTTGCAGTGACTGTGATTGGTCTGTTGTGTGTTGCAGTGACTGTGATTGTTCTGTTGTGTGTTGCAGTGACTGATTGGTCTGTTGTGTGTTGCAGTGACTGTGATTGGTCTGTTGTGTGTTGAAGTGACTGTGATTGGTCTGTTGTGTTGCAGTGACTGTGATTGGTCTGTTGTGTGTTGCGGTGACTGTGATTGGTCTGTTGTGTGTTGCAGTGACTGTGATTGGTCTGTTGTGTGTTACAGTGACTGTGATTGGTCTGTTGTTTTGCAGTGACTGTGATTGGTCTGTTGTGTTGCAGTGACTGTGATTGGTCTGTTGTGTGTTGCAGTGACTGTAATTGGTCTGTTGTGTGTTGCAGTGACTGTGATTGGTCTGTTGTGTGTTGCAGTGACTGTGATTGGTATGTTGTGTGTTGCAGTGACTGTGATTGGTCTGTTGTGTGTTGCAGTGACTCTGATTGGTCTGTTGTGTGTTGCAGTGACTGTGATTGGTCTGTTGTGTTGCAGTGACTGTGATTGGTCTGTTGTGTTGCAGTGACTGTGATTGTTCTGTTGTGTGTTGCAGTGACTGTGATTGGTCTGTTGTGTGTTGCAGTGACTGTGATTGGTCTTTTGTGTGTTGCAGTGACTGTGATTGGTCTGTTGTGTTGCAGTGACTGTGATTGGTCTGTTGTGTGTTGCAGTGACTGTGATTGGTCTGTTGTGTGTTGGAGTGACTGTTATTGGTCTGTTGTGTGTTGTAGTGAGTGTGATTGGTCTGTTGTGTGTTGCAGTGACTGTGATTGGTCTGTTGTGTGTTGCAGTGACTGTGATTGTTCTGTTGTGTGTTGCAGTGACTGATTGGTCTGTTGTGTGTTGCAGTGACTGTGATTGGTCTGTTGTGTGTTGAAGTGACTGTGATTGGTCTGTTGTGTTGCAGTGACTGTGATTGGTCTGTTGTGTTGCAGTGACTGTGATTGTTCTGTTGTGTGTTGCAGTGACTGTGATTGGTCTGTTGTGTGTTGCAGTGACTGTGATTGGTCTTTTGTGTGTTGCAGTGACTGTGATTGGTCTGTTGTGTTGCAGTGACTGTGATTGGTCTGTTGTGTGTTGCAGTGACTGTGATTGGTCTGTTGTGTGTTGCAGTGACTCTGATTGGTCTGTTGTGTGTTGCAGTGACTGTGATTGGTCTGTTGTGTTGCAGTGACTGTGATTGGTCTGTTGTGTGTTGCAGTGACTGTGATTGGTCTGTTGTGTGTTGCAGTGACTGTTATTGGTCTGTTGTGTGTTGTAGTGAGTGTGATTGGTCTGTTGTGTGTTGTAGTGAGTGTGATTGGTCTGTTGTGTGTTGCAGTGACTGTGATTGGTCTGTTGTGTGTTGCAGTGACTGTGATTGTTCTGTTGTGTGTTGCAGTGACTGATTGGTCTGTTGTGTGTTGCAGTGACTGTGATTGGTCTGTTGTGTGTTGAAGTGACTGTGATTGGTCTGTTGTGTTGCAGTGACTGTGATTGGTCTGTTGTGTGTTGCGGTGACTGTGATTGGTCTGTTGTGTGTTGCAGTGACTGTGATTGGTCTGTTGTGTGTTACAGTGACTGTGATTGGTCTGTTGTTTTGCAGTGACTGTGATTGGTCTGTTGTGTTGCAGTGACTGTGATTGGTCTGTTGTGTGTTGCAGTGACTGTAATTGGTCTGTTGTGTGTTGCAGTGACTGTGATTTGTCTGTTGTGTGTTGCAGTGACTGTGATTGGTCTGTTGTGTGTTGAAGTGACTGTGATTGGTCTGTTGTGTGTTGCAGTGACTGTGATTGGTCTGTTGTGTGTTGCAGTGACTGTGATTGGTCTGTTGTGTGTTGCAGTGACTGTGATTGGTCTGTTGTGTGTTGCAGTGACTGTGATTGGTCTGTTGTGTTGCAGTGACTGTGATTGGTCTGTTGTGTGTTGCAGTGACTGTGATTGGTCTGTTGTGTGTTGCAGTGACTGTGATTGGTCTGTTGTGTGTTGCAGTGACTGTGATTGGTCTGTTGCGTGTTGCAGTGACTGTGATTGGTCTGTTGTGTGTTGCAGTGACTGTGATTGGTCTGTTGTGTATTGCAGTGACTGTGATTGGTCTGTTGTGTTGCAGTGACTGTGATTGGTCTGTTGTGTGTTGCAGTGACTGTGATTGGTCTGTTGTGTGTTGCAGTGACTGTGATTGGTCTGTTGTGTGTTGCAGTGACTGTGATTGGTCTGTTGTGTGTTGCAGTGACTGTGATTGGTCTGTTGTGTGTTGCAGTGACTGTGATTGGTCTGTTGTGTGTTGCAGTGACTGTGATTGGTCTGTTGTGTGTTGCAGTGACTGTGATTGGTCTGTTGCGTTACGCTCAACTGATCCACAAGAAAAGCAACAACGTGTTGAACATCGAGGGTCTGTTTGCCGGATGGCTCTGTGCCGCAGGACTCATGATTGTTGGAAACTTTCAAGTAAGAAAACAATTACTCTTTTTCTTCAATATGATTAATTAAAGAGCGTCAAAATTCACGTATCAATTCATGTCTGAATTTCTCCATAAGCACTATGTTTGTTATTTGTTATTTTACTCCACTACATTGACACATGTGCAAGAGTCTAATATTTTGAAGCATATTTTAATAATTTTGATGGTTTCAACTTTATTTTAGACTGAATCATACGAGCAGTTATGACATACTTTCTAGTTTTATCAAAGATAAATATTTTGTAATTTTTTTTGTTTTGTTTATTTTGTGATTTGTATATTTTGGCACCTTTTTAACATGTTTCTCACCATAAATAGCTGTGGTAACTGGCATGGCGTTAAACTATAAACAAATAAACAACCATAAATGCATTTAAAGTAATTAGCAATAACTACAAACTAAGCTTGAGCCGTTCAGGAAAAACCTCAACATCACCATTACATGTGAGAAATCCCCAGAAAACATAATTTGATTGAATATTGCAGAACATCTGATGTGCGGCTCATCTTATCGTCTCCTCCAGATCTCTGCCTGTGCCTTTCAACTTTTATTGTACAAGAACAAACACAATGAGACTTTTATTCCTGCTGCTAAAGTTTATCAGAGCTTTGAATAAGCCCATAAATGTGTGTTTTTCTTTGCTTCGGCACATGTTATGTAACATTATTATGATCATAACAAAGGGTCTCTCCTGTCCGCATCCGCTGATTGTGTGTTATTGCAGAAGTGTAAAAATGAAATGCTTTCCTGCAGTGATGGAGGAGTGTGTGTGTGTGTGTGTGTGTGTGTGTGTGTGTGTGTGTGTGTGTGTGTGTGTGTGTGTGTGTGTGTGTGTGTGTGTGTGTGTGTGTGTGTGTGTGTAGATGTGATTTAACAAACCCAGCAAGGTTTGCTCTGTAAACTATCACAGGAATAAAACACTAAACCTCAGGTCAATCTGGTTCAGCGGTTCTCAGCCTTTATTTCTATTCCAACGCACTCCACTAAGACAATATTCAGCAATACTTCTAGTACTGCTGTAATGACAAATGTACTCATTTATAGAATGAAGGAGAAGCAATAAATGAAATAATTAAATAAAATAACTACAAATATTTAAAATTGAAAAAATTAAACTCTGTAATTCCAGAAGTTCAAGCTCATTTTTTACAGAATAAAGGTGTGTCAATGTATTAAATAATGAAATAAAATTATAAATATTTAAAATTGGATAATTTTATTTTATTTAATTAAAATAATTCAATTCTATAATTCCAGAAGTTCATGTTCAAGCTAATTTTTACCAAATAAAGCAGTAGCAATATATAAAATAATTAAATACAATAATTATAAATGTTTAAAATCGAAACAGTAAAATTCTGTTATTCCAGAGGTTCAATTATAAATCATTTTAATTATTTATTATTTCAGAGCTTGGCACAATTGATATTGATAATAAAAAATGTCATGAGTTTACATAACTATTTTCACAGAAATTGCTAGTAAATTTCACAAATAAACAGCGTTACACATTTACTTAAATATGAAACTTTTAAGTGGAAAGACTGAAATAGTACTTTTATAAACCAATTTTTTATATTATTTGTATCCGGGTTTTAAATAAAAATTACAGTTATTGAGGGAACAAATTAAAATAACAAATAGGATGTAATTTTCCATTTGATTTTTTAAGCTAATTTACAAAAAGTTTATACCTACAGGGTAGAAAAAATTGTCTTTAGACAAAGGCTCAACAAACAATGTAAAAACAGCACAACAACAATTATAAACTAAACAAAAATGTTGCATAAGACCCCCACAACTCTTATAAAAACATACAGAATTCATCTTAAAG
The DNA here is from genome assembly GCF_051911475.1 of Siphateles boraxobius. NCBI lineage: Eukaryota > Metazoa > Chordata > Actinopteri > Cypriniformes > Leuciscidae > Siphateles > Siphateles boraxobius. The sequence goes on from NW_027508943.1 coordinate 93,503, forward strand.
TCCCATTTAAAATGCAAATGGAGGTTGTCATAAAAGCATGTTTTTCCTGTTGTTGTTACTCATTTGCAGAACGCGTGCTGACTGACGCCGGCTCTGTTTTCTGCAGGTGGATCATGCTAAAGTTCTTCATTACGTAGGCGCGGGTCTGGCCTTCCCCGCGAGTCTGCTGTTCGTGTGTGTGCAAACGCTGCTGTCGTATCGCGCGGCCGAGACGCGGAGAGACTTCCAGACGGCTCATCTGAGGCTCACACTCACCTCACTGGCCTTCACCACCCTCATACTCAATATCCTTCACTGCCAGCGACAAAACATGGCATAAAGCGCTCTGAAAACTGTATTTTAAAAAAAACGGTATTTTACTGTAAAAATGCTACGGTGAAAAACTTGGTTAACAGAAAGTTTCTGTACTATATACGGTGAATAACTGTGATAGATCTAACCGTACGTTTAGTGTAATATTACAGTAAAATACCGTTAAATGTACAGTTTTTGGAAGTGAAAAAGTTATTGTATAATTTACAGTGAAAAATCGCACCACAATTCCCTGCGTGACACTTCACATTTTATGTATTTTTGTTGAAATAACTATGTTTGTTCATAGTTTATCTTAGTTGTTTCTAATCAAGTATGTACATTAGGGTTTTATGTTACATTTAATGTTGTTAAATTAATGCTTATTGCATTTTTTAAATTTCATGTGGGTTACCATCTGCTTGTGATGAGCTTTGATTCATCATGTGACTCTCATCACCGCTGTGATTGGTGGTTGTCAGTGTATTACAATGGTATAAAACAAATATAGTATTTCAATTGGTAGGTAAATTAACATTATATCAGATAGTGAAATATGTTTTTTTACTGTAAATTTAAGTTAAGTCTGTAAAACTTAAATTGTTGCTACTGTATTTTTTACGGTAAAGTTCTAGCAACCACAACTACTGTTTTTTTACCGTAAATTGAACAGAATTGTTTTTACAGTGCTTGACCAGATGTTTATCCGGCTGTTCCTTAACGGTGTGTCCTGCAGGCGGCGTGTTCTTCATCCAGGAGAGTTTCGTCCTTCAGCATGCGGCTGCCATCTCGGAGTGGACGTTTGCCATCCTCATTCTGCTGTTTTACAGCTCGTTCTCACACGAGTTCAGATCCATCTCTTCAGAAACACTCGTGGCTCTGATGACCAGACGGCAACTAGAGAAAGTCTGACGTGTGAACTGTGATTTGAGCTGTGAATATACAGTGGATAGTATAAGTGAACACACTCATGCTAAAGTTGCCTAAAAAGAGGAATAGAAAATCATCTTTTGGAAATTGATCTTAATGCCTTAATTTAAAAAATGAGGAAAAATCCAAGCTTTAAGGACACCAATTTTCTTTGTGAATGAATAATGTATCGTAAATAAATAAATGTTCTTCATTAAAATACAGGTTGCGTAAGTCAGAACACCCCTATGTTAAACTCCCATTGAGACAGCAGATTTTTATTTTTAAAGGCCAGTTACTTCATGGATCCGGAATAATATGCATCCTGATAAACTTCCCTATATCCCGCATCATCACATTCCCTTCACCACACCTAGAGATCGGCATGGTTTTATTTCAGTTAGGCTATGATTTGCATTGAGAGATGATCTTATGGAAAGTTCCCCATGCCCCATGCTTCCAGCTTCCTCTTCCTCTTACTGCACCTCTTCCTCTTCCAGCTCCTCTTCCTCTTACTGCACCTCTTCCTCTTGCAGCTCCTCTTCCTCTTACTGCACCTCTTCCTCTTCCAGCTTCCTCTTCCTCTTACTGCACCTCTTCCTCTTCCAGCTTCCTCTTCCTCTTACTGCACCTCTTCCTCTTCCAGCTTCCTCTTCCTCTTACTGCACCTCTTCCTCTTCCAGCTTCCTCTTCCTCTTACTGCACCTCTTCCTCTTCCAGCTTCCTCTTCCTCTTACTGCACCTCTTCCTCTTCCAGCTCCTCTTCCTCTTACTGCACCTCTTCCTCTTCCAGCTCCTGTTCCTCTTACTGCACCTCTTCCTCTTCCAGCTCCTCTTCCTCTTACTGCACCTCTTCCTCTTCCAGCTCCTCTTCCTCTTACTGCACCTCTTCCTCTTCCAGCTCCTCTTCCTCTTACTGCACCTCTTCCTCTTCCAGCTTCCTCTTCCTCTTACTGCACCTCTTCCTCTTCCAGCTTCCTCTTCCTCTTACTGCACCTCTTCCTCTTCCACAATCCCATCACCTGCCTCTCCCTTCAGTCCTGCTGCTGGTGCAAGGCCATCACCCCTGGAAGAAAAAAAGATGAAAATGGAAATGCGTGTGTTAAAAAGGCAGAAAAGGGTCCTTGATGCAAAAGAGAGGCTAATACAATTAAAGTCTGAATATTACACTGTAAAGATTGCAAAAATGCAAAGGGAATAAACACACTTAAATTGAGCAAAAATGTGTCTTTACTCATTTGTGCATGTGATTATTTACCCAAAGTGTGTATGGACAAAGTGATCCCTGAATGCCAGTCCACATAGTTCCACTTCATCAACAAATTGGTTGTGTTCATTGTCATCATCATCATCATCATCGTCAAACTCATCACCATCTCCTGTCTGTGGTATGTTCCTTTGCCGGCATAGGTTGTGAAGAAGCGCACACACAGTGATCACTTTACTCGTCTTCTCTGGACTAAGGCGGATTTCACTATGTAAAACGTGGAAACGTCGCTTTAGTTGTCCAATCCCCCTTTCCACCACACTGCGTGTCTTCTTGTGTGCTCTGAAACATACACCAAGGAACAGTAAACATTATTGATTTAACCAACAACACCAAGAGCCACCACTATAATTTGTAATAAGCTTTGACATTGTGGTCATGCTATTGAATTATGGCACCTAAATAATATAGCCAACATGTACACTTACCTATTGTAATTTAACTGTGGTCCCACTTGTGGACGGAGGTAAGGTGTAAGGAGCCACGACTTACAGGGATAGCCACTGTCCCCCAAGAAGTGACATCCAGCTGGCACATGACGTCTCTCAAACAGTTGCCTCAAACCACTCTCCATCAATATCCTCGAGTCATGAGTGGATCCGGGCCACTTTGCAACAACATCAAGAATTGTGAAGTTTGCATCGAACACAATCTGGGTATTGATGGAGTGGGTTTTCTTTCTATTCCCAAACACGTCCTCATCCTGACGTGGTGCAATTATTTTAATATGTGTCCCGTCTATAGCACCGACCACTCCGGGCACACCGGCAATATCCATAAAGCTGGCTTTGTTTCTTTGGAGTTGGCGAATGTCCAAAGGAAAACTTATGAACTGGCGAATAATATGGGGTCTACAAAGTACATTGATTGTTTGGTGGATGGATCTGGTTACCGATGTCTGCTTACCGATATCACTAGATCGTCGGCATTACATAATTGCATTTTCCCCGTTGCTAGGTAGCGAAGTGTTATCAAACATTTCAATTCGGCACTGATTGGGTTGTTGCGATTAGTTGGCGCTGTTATTGCATCCCTAACAAGATCCACAACAATCAGTATTCCCTCACGGTTAAGGCGGTATCTTTGTAATAACTCCGTGTCATTAAGTGTCTCCAACACACTGCGTCGCACGGCCATTTTAAGATCCTTTGAGAATAGGTCTTAGTGAGTTAGGAGTCCTCTCGACTTCTTTTAAGCTGTCCCAGACTTAGGTGCTACTTTTAGGGCTAAAATGCTTCGTGAATTACTCTTAGTGAAAAAAATTAGGAGTCCTAAAGTTAGGAGTGACACGCCCATTATTTTTAGGAGTTGCTCCTAAATTCGCCAGTTAGAGGCTACTTTTAGCCTTAAAATTCTTTGTGAATACGGCCCCAGTACACGTTATTTTTATGGAATAATTATAAATATGTAGCTTAATTGTCATTCTTAGCAAACAAAAATTAATAGAAAACAAATTAAACAGAAAGAAATAGAATTTTCTGTGATTGATTTAGTAAATTCTGCCAAGAAAACGAGTCGTAGTTATATGAGAAGTTACATTTACACCACTCGGTCTGTCATGCTGGTCCTACCTTGTTGTGATACCGTTGTTATACTAATGCACTGAGATCCACCGGGACATGTTTTTAACTTCGGATCGCAAGAACGCAGCAGATCCGAGCACTCATAACAGCTGAGAGTGTGTCCTTTAGTAATAAAACGGAGAGACAGTGAGAAACAGATCCAATGAAAAAAAAAGAAATGTTTTGTCGTCGTAGCCTACCTGCAGTAAAAAGAATGAAGAGAAGAAAAACTGAGATTTGCAGATCCATCTTTGATCGGGAGCAGAATGAAACAACATTCCTGTTTCGGTGATGGGAGGGTCTTTATGGGGAAATGAAAGTGGAGAAGCAGAAACGAAAACACTATTTACTTGCCACTTCACAATTAAGGAAAGTTTGATATGGAAATTACATGCATTGTGCAGGTCTACCTAAACCAACCTTCATAGTTCACCCAAAAATCATTCATTCGCCCTTATGTCATTCAAAAACTGTATGATTTTTCCTCAATAGAACATAGAAATGTAGAAAGTAAAAGGTCGTCTTGTGTTCTGCAGAAGAAAGAAAATCATATATAATTTAGTTTACATGCTTTGAGGATTTGTGGCCATTTGGGGAGCAGGATGGAAAATTATTGAGAAACCCGTTGAAACATTGAAGGATTGTAATAGCTGCAGTTACAGTATTAGTGTGTATAACCATAAACATCCTGATCAAACAGAACCATACGTTTGATTTCCTCTGAAATCAGGAACAATCACATGACTCAAAGAAGTAATCCATGCATTTTCCAAGCTCTGTACACTGTAAAAAATGATTGTGATTTTAACGGTAAAGTGAAAAACTGTTAATTGGTTAACAGAAAGTTTCCTTACTATATACGGTAAATAACTGTGATAGATCTAATGGTACATTTAATATAATTTTACTGTAAAATGTAAAATTTTTGGAAGTGAAAAAGACCACTCATCGTATAATTTACAGTGAAAAAGCGTAAATTGACATTCCCACAATTCCCTGCATGACACTTCACATTTGATGTATTTTTGTTGATTTTTGTTGAACTGTTTCTTAATAGTTTTCTTAGTTTTTTTCTAATCAGAAATCTAATCTAATCTTCACCACCCCCTTCATCCTCTCAACTTTCCACAGATTGTAGCTGTTTGGCCTTCCTTTCCCTCCCTATTTTATCTTTGTATCCTTTCCTCTCTCATCCTTCCTCCTCCTCTCACTTCCTCTCTCTTTCCTTCTCCCTCTCTCCGCTCCTCTCACTTCCTCTCTCTTTCCTTCTCCCTCTCTCCGCTCCTCTCACTTCCTTCTCGTTTGCCATACTCACTGTAAATAAAATATCTACTGCGCGCACACACACACCCTCTCACACACCCTCTCACACACACACACACACACACACACACACACACACACACACACACACACACACACACACACACACACACACACACACACACACACACACACACACACACACACACACACACACACACACACACACACACACACACACACACATAATCAAACACATGTGTATGTGTAACACAGATGATGGCCCATTTTAGCTGAAACCATGTGGCCCATTTTACCTCAGTGGGTTAAGGTAAATTGGGCCGCCAAGAAAAACATCACTTTTTCAAAAAATATGTTCATATACCAAACTAACAACATTATTTCTGAAAGATTTTTGCATAGAACACAACCTGCCAAGTCTGAGACTTGTTCACCGCCGTCGCCGTCCAGCCCAGAGCCTTCGCCGCCGTCGCCGTCCAGCCCAGAGCCTTCGCCGCCGTCGCCGTCGAGCCTAGAGCCTTCACCGCCATCCAGCCCAGAGCCTTCGCCACCGTCCAGCCCAGAGCCTTCACCGCCGCCCAGCCCAGAGCCTTCGCCGCCGTCCAGCCCAGAGCCTTCGCCGCCGTCCAGCCCAGAGCCTTCGCCGCCGTCCAGCCCAGAGCCTTTGCCGCCGTCCAGCCCAGAGCCTTCACCGCCGTCCAGCCCAGAGCCTTCGCCGCCGTCGCCGTCCAGAGCCTTCGCCGCCGTCGCCGTCCAGCCCAGAGCCTTCACCGCCGTCCAGCCCTGAGCCTTCGCCGCCGTCCAGCCCAGAGCCTTCGCCGCCGCCCAGCCCAGAGCCTTCACCGCCGTCCAGCCCAGAGCCTTCGCCGCCGTCCAGCCCAGAGCCGTCGCCGCCGTCCAGCCCAGAGCCTTCGCCGCCATCGCCGTCCAGCCCAGAGCCTTCGCCGCCGTCGCCGTCCAGCCCAGAGCCTTCGCCGCCGTCTGCGTCCAGCCCAGAGCCTTCGCCGCCGTCCAGCCCAGAGCCTTCGCCGCCGTCCAGTCCAGAGCCTTCGCCGCCGTCGCCGTCCAGCCTAGAGCCTTCACCGCCGTCCAGCCCTGAGCCTTCGACGCCGTCCAGCCCAGAGCCTTCACCGCCGTCCAGCCCAGAGCCTTCGCCGCCGTCCAGCCCAGAGCCTTCGCCGCCGTCGCCGTCCAGCCCAGAGCCTTCGCCGCCGTCGCCGTCCAGCCAAGAGCCTTCGCCGCCGTCGCCGTCCAGCCCAGAGCCTTCGCCGCCGTCCAGTCCAGAGCCTTCGCGGCCGTCCAGTCCAGAGCCTTCGCCGCCGTCGCCGTCCAGCCTAGAGCCTTCACCGCCGTCCAGCCCTGAGCCTTCGACGCCGTCCAGCCCAGAGCCTTCGCCTCCGTCGCCGTCCAGCCCAGAGCCTTCACCGCCGTCCAGCCCAGAGCCTTCGCCGCCGTCCAGCCCAGAGCCTTCGCCGCCGTCCAGCCCGGAGCCGGAGCCGTCGTCGCCGTCCAGCCTAGAGCCTTCACCGCCGTCCAGCCCAGAGCCTTCGCCGCCGTCGCCGTCCAGCCCAGAGCCTTCGCCGCCGTCGCCGTCCAGCCCAGAGCCTTCGCCGCCGTCCAGCCCAGAGCCTTCGCCGCCGTCCAGTCCAGAGCCTTCGCCACCGTCGCCGCCCAGCCTAGAGCCTTCACCGCCGTCCAGCCCTGAGCCTTCGACGCCGTCCAGCCCAGAGCCTTCGCCGCCGTCGCCGTCCAGCCCAGAGCCTTCGCCGCCGTCGCCGTCCAGCCCAGAGCGTTCACCGCCGCCCAGCCCAGAGCCTTCACCGCCGTCCAGCCCAGAGCCTTCACCGGCGTCCAGCCCAGAGTCGTCGCCGCCGTCGCCGTCCAGCCCAGAGCCGTCGCCGCCGTACAACTTCGCCGCCGTCCAACTCAGAGCCTTCGCCACCGTCGCCGTCCAGCCCAGAGCCTTCACCGCCGTCCAGCCCAGAGCCTTCACCGCCGTCCAGCCCAGAGCCTTCGCCGCCGTCGCCGTCCAGCCCAGAGCCTTCGCCGCCGTCGCCGTCCAGCCCAGAGCCTTCGCCGCCGTCCAGCCCAGAGCCTTCGCCGCCGTCGCCGTCCAGCCCAGAGCCTTCGCCGCCGTCGCCGTCCAGCCCAGAGCCTTCGTCGCCGTCCAGCCCAGAGCCTTCGCCGCCAGAGCCTGCCCGTCACTATACCAGAGGCCGAATTCCCACCCAGCCTCCCTCTCCCACTTCCTCCTAACCATCACGTTTTGTCCTTTCCTCCACCACTACCTGGCAGCCCGGCTGCTCCTCCGGAAATCTTTGAGGACGTAACGTTCGTGTCTGTTTTGATATTCTGTTTTCATTCTTAGTCACATGTCTTTTGTTTTCTCGCCACTCATTTGTTTCCATGCCAACCATCAATAGTTCATCTTCATAACCTGTGTCCTGTTAATCACCTTCATCTGTATCACCTGGTTATGTTCATCAGTGTCTGTATTTAGTTTGTGCAGTTCAGCCAGTCTTCGTCGGTTGTTAGTCTTGTTTAGATGTGTTTTGTGTGCATGTTCCTGCCCGTCATCCTGCCTGCCTGTACCTGTGAGTGTTATATTAGTAAACTGTTTTTATTGGAGCCGTTTGACTTTGAGTCCTTCTTCAACCCGCACAACACCGTTTCACAAACTCATTGTGTTCTGACGCAATGCCATTAACTGCTCCTTTTTCTTTTATAGGCTAAATTTACTCTTCTTATTTCTACAAAGGTTCATGCTACTTTTATCAGGCTGATAAATATGGAGTTATTACACGATGAAACAAAAGAATCATGCTACCAAATATGGCTGACACAATGTTTATATGAAAAAGCAGTGTTTTAAAATTGCGAGGTTTTTATCTCATAATTTTCTATACTTTACAACACGCAATTGCGACTTTATTTCACTCAATTCTGACTTTATATCTCGCAATTCTGACTTTATTTCTCAGAATTGCGAGATATGAAGTCAGAATCATTATTAAAATTTATTTATTTAGTGGCGGAAACAAGCTTCCATACAAATGTGATTCTGTAATAGTTTAAGTGTAAAACAGCATAACTTACTTTTCATGTTAATACTTTGTGTGATTCCACATCATATTGCACTAAGTTGCACTAAACGAAGTATCAGTTTAGTCAAACATACTCAAACAGAAAGACTATCACTTACATTATTAATTTTCATTTATTATCAATTTATTTATTATTTTCATTTATCCAATGACCTTTATTTTACTTACTAAAACTACTAATTTAGAGAGCAATAATCAACTAGCATGCTTTAACACATAAGTTAATTTGATTCAGATGTACTGATAATATATAATCTTATTCTTTAAACGTCTTACCTTTTAAAAGTGCATCACAAACGGTCTGTTCTGCTGTAACTCAACCGCGCTTCTGCTACTTACGGGAACTATTGAGAGGCACCGCGAGCTGCCATTGCGGTAATAAACCGTTCCATTGAAGTCAATGGAGTTGTCGCAACTCTCACTCTATAGACAAGTTTAAAGAATAATATTGTATATTATCAGTACATCTGAATCAAATTAACTTATGTATTAAAGCTTGCTAGTTGATTATTGCTCTCATATACTTGGCGTAGAGCTACGTCACACGCAGGCTCACTATTGGCCGACGCTGGTCATGTGTG
>NW_027508943.1:110000-112500 GCF_051911475.1 Siphateles boraxobius
TGTGTGTGTGAGTGTGTCAGTGTGTGTGTGTTTGTGTGTGAGTGAGTGTGTGTGTGTGTGAGTGTGCGTGTGTGTGAGTGTGCGTGTGTGAGTGCGTGTGTGTGTGTGTGTGTGTGTGTGTGTGTGTGTGTGTGTGTGTGTGTGTGTGTGTGTGTGTGTGTGTGTGTGTGTGTGTGTGTGAGAATTTAATTGAGCAAATGTAGAGATTAATAATGAAACACACTTATGTTTTTCGCCCTGAAAAAGCCAATGAAACTGGGAAGATGTCGAAAAGCAAACAAACCACCCAGAATGCCATAGGAATTTCCCAGAATTCATTGGCAAGCTTGTTTATCAGCAGCGTGAGACGCTTTAATATGCGTTCGAAATCAGTGCATGGAGAGCAAATGTTTTTGGGCCGGAGGTCAATCTCCTCGACTCTTACACAATGCTGGATCCAGATCAGCATTCACAGGCGTTACGCTCCATAAAGAGCTCGTGAGCATCAGCGCGCAGACACACACACACACACACACACACACGAGGAGTGTTCCTGAAGGAGTTATGGAGCTGCTGACCCGAGTCTACGGTTCTCTGGCTCTGACCTTCACTGAAGCGTTACGATCTTTCACTGAGCGGTTTCTCACACAACCTGTGTGTGCAACTCTCTCTCATCTGGGGGAGACCGACCTCACGACACTGGACGGGGGTGAGTGTGTGTGTGTGTGTGTGTTTGTGTGTGTGTGTGTGATGGGTAGGTTTAGGGATAGGGGCAGTGTGTGTGAGTGTGTGTGTGTGATGGGTAGGTTTAGGGGTAGGGGCAGTGTGTGTGAGTGTGTGTGTGTGTGTGTGTGTGTGTGTGTGTGTGTGTGTGTGAGTGTGTGTGTGTGTGATGGGTAGGTTTAGGGGTAGGGTTAGTGTAAGGGAATAGAATATACAGTTTGTACAGTATAAAAATCATTATGTCTATGGAAAGTCCCCATAAAACATGGAAACACTACGTGTGTGTGTGTGTGTGTGTGTGTGTGCAACTCTCTCTCATCTGGGGGAGACCGACCTCACGACACTGGACGGGGGTGAGTGTGTGTGTGTGTGTGTGTGTGTGTGTGTGTTTGTGAATGTGTGTGTGAGTGTGTGTGTGTGTGTGTGTGTGTGTGTGTGTGTGTGTGTGTGTGTGTGTGTGTGTGTGTGTGTGTGTGTGTGTGTGTGTGTGTGTGTGTGTGTGTGTGCAACTCTCTCTCATCTGGGGGAGACCGACCTCACGACACTGGACGGAGGTGTGTGTGTGTGTGTGTGTGTGTGTGTGTGTTTGTGTGTGTGTGTGTGTGTGTGTTATGTAGTGAATGTATGAAGTCAGTTCTGCTCAAATTCACACATGAAAAGAGAGGTATATTGTGAATGTTTAAATGGTGACAAACTGAATATAAAGTGTCTTTTGTTTTATTTAGTTATTTTTTCTTTAGTTTCAAGCATAGATCAATTTTGTATTTCAGGTTTATCTTTTTTTTTTGTAAAACAGCAGAGATTTTGATTCAAAACAGAATCTCAGCATCTGATGTTGTAACAGTCTCATGACACAATTACAAAACAGGTTTATTTCCCCTGAAACTCTTTGTCTCGCTGGATCTCGAGAGTGTGAGTGTAAGAGTGTGTGTGTAAGTGTGTGTGTGTAAGAGTGTGAGTGTAAGAGTGTGTGTGTAAGAGTGTGAGCGTAAGAGTGTGAGTGTAAGAGTGTGTGTGTAAGAGTGTGTGTGTAAGAGTGTGAGTGTAAGAGTGTGAGTGTAAGAGTGTGAGTGTAAGAGTGTGTGTGTAAGAGTGTGAGTGTGAGTGTAAGAGTGTGAGTGTAAGAGTGTGTTTGTAAGAGTGTGTGTGTAAGAGTGTGAGTGTAAGAGTGTGAGTGTAAGAGTGTGAGTGTAAGAGTGTGTGTGTAAGAGTGTGTGTGTAAGAGTGTGAGTGTAAGAGTGTGTGTGTAAGAGTGTGTGTGTGTAAGAGTGTGTGTGTAAGAGTGTGTGTGTAAGAGTGTGAGTGTAAGAGTGTGTGTGTAAGAGTGTGAGTGTAAGAGTGTGAGTGTAAGAGTGTGTGTGTAAGAGTGTGAGTGTAAGAGTGTGAGTGTAAGAGTGTGTGTGTAAGAGTGTGAGTGTAAGAGTGTGAGTGTAAGAGTGTGTTTGTAAGAGTGTGTGTGTAAGAGTGTGAGTGTAAGAGTGTGAGTGTAAGAGTGTGTGTGTGTAAGAGTGTGAGTGTAAGAGTGTGAGAGTGTGTGTGTGAGTGTGAGTGTAAGAGTGTGAGTGTAAGAGTGTGTGTGTAAGAGTGTGTGTGTAAGAGTGTGAGTGTAAGAGTGTGTGTGTAAGAGTGTGAGTGTAAGAGTGTGAGTGTAAGAGTGTGTGTGTAAGAGTGTGTGTGTAAGAGTGTGAGTGTAAGAGTGTGAGTGTAAGAGTGTGAGTGTAAGAGTGTGAGTGTGAGTGTAAGAGTGTGAGTGTAAGAGTGTGTTTGTAAGAGTGTGTGTGTAAGAGTGTGAGTGTAA
>NW_027508943.1:117500-120000 GCF_051911475.1 Siphateles boraxobius
TGATTTATAAGCTGTTTTCCTCATGGGGACCAAAAAATGTCCCCACACGAACAAGGATTTCAGATATTGCCATCCTTACGGGGACATTTTGTAGGGTTTACCAGGCCACACACACACAGACACACACACACACACACACTCACACACACACACTCACACACACACACTCACACACACACACACACACACACTCCTCACATGTGCGAACACTCATTGCTTTAATGAACACCAGCCAATCATGGCTTTAGAATAGGCCTATAAAAGGTCAAAGGTCGAGTTATGGGTTTTTTGGACTGTGTGATACTGTATTCACAACCACAAATGCTTACAGTAAAAATATAAATAGTTTGGTTTCAATCTTGCTTTTGTGTTTACCATGAATTTTTCAACATTTCTCTGACAATTACTTTCAATCTTGTTTGAAATGAACATATGAGCTCATGAAAGAAGAGTTTTAGGTTTTGAATAACTGTGTGTATATGATATATACAAAAATATAATACTATGTAATATTATGCAACGTGACACAAACGTTTGCTTTTGAGATGTTCGTGATATTTTGAATGCAGTGCTTCTTTTTGCAAGAGGCATTTTGCATTTTCTGTGTGCAATTTTTGGATTTGTGTGTAAAGTTTTGAAAAAAAAAAAACAAGCAAGTTTTAAAAATGTGTGTAAAAAAACTGATGAAAACACCTTCTTATATGATTTTGCCTCAGGGAATCCTGCTGGAGCACCGAGAGATGGAGTTCGGAGATAAAGTCAAGAAGTCTGACGTGATTCAAGCTGTTAACCGGATCAAAACTGAACCTGTGTCTCTGAAATTAAAATAACCACACACTCAATAACTCACTGAAAAACTCCTTCAGCTTTAATGTAGATGTTAATCCACTGAATGCAGATCGAAGCGTTCACATGTAGTGTGTGTGTGTGTGTGTGTGTGTGTAGTTGATGACAGACTGACTCTAAACTCTGAAGGGTTCGTCTCGATGTTTCTCTACAAACACACACAGAAACCTGTATCACAATAAACACACACTTTTGAACGCATTACTGTATTTTGAGTTTGTTTCCTTATTTTGGGTATTTAAAAGTGAGGTGTTGATATAAAATAACACTTTAAAATTTCTATAAATAAAGAAGTATAAATAATAATAAAATATAATATAATAAACAAAAAAAATCTAAATGAAATGCTTTCTAAAAAACATGAAATATTTTATATATTGACTTGCATCTCATGCGATTAACAGACATTAGCGAACTGTTAATATGTGATTGTGTTGTATAATTATTGAAAAAATAATTTAAAATCTCAGGAAATGTTTGAGCTCAAAGCGGTTCGGCTGACAGAAAGTTTCCCTGGTGTATTTTATTTCTATGCTTCTACATTTTCAGATTAGTCCAGACAATAACATGAAATTAATTGATCAAACAGTTTGACAGGAATCCCAGATAAACCTGAGGTCACGTGTCGTTCTGTTCTTCCTCCTGATTGGTTAAGCGTGTCTCACGCAGATTGTTCTGTCAGATATTGCTGTGTATGAGTGAGATCAGATTCAGCTCCTGTGAGAACTGCAGACAGTGAGTATACATGCTTTCTTTCTGAACCAGAAGGAGAAAACAACTGTAAAATTAATGATTTCTAATGGCTTCATGGTTAGGTTTGTTTCGATTTGGTAAATACTGGAAAGGTTATTATATAATCTCATGCTAATGTGAGACCTAACTGATGTAACGTTTGTTTAAAGTTATCTGGTCTTTAATAATGTTCTCAAAACATGATTTATACATCATTCATGGAGCTTTTTTTTTCTAAAACGTGTTAGTTGGACGTTCGTGTAACATTTTTAAATGTATCAACTTGTTTTAGAACGTTCAGAAAACATTCAAATGTGACGTTCTCATAATGTTTGAAGAATGATGGAATGGAATGTTCCTTTAATGTTTCAATAACCAAGACAAAAAAAACGATTTTTTTTTTCTTTTAACCTATTTTTTAACGCTATCAGAACATATTTTTGTCGGCTCTGTTAGATTTTGTATTTGTATTGATGCTTTGGCAATATGCTGTGTAAATGCATCATGTCAGTGAATCACTTTAACATTTAAATCTCTCTCTCTCTCTCTCTCTCTCTCTCTCTCTCTCTCTCTCTCTCTCTCTCTCTCTCTCTCTCTCTCTCCTAGTTTCAGTTTTAAGATTCTTTGTTGGCATGACAAATATTTTTACATTTGCACTATTGCCAAAGCATTTTCAGTGTTGGTGCGTACAATTAGAACAGTGCAAAAAAAAGAAAACATGAAATGAATGTTTCTCTCTCTGTTTCTTCAGTGTTCCTGCAGGATCTGGAGGGTGTGTATGTGGTGTGTGTGTGTGTTGTTGCAGCTTCTGTTCTGTTGGCCAACACAGATCTGTTCCTGCCCCGACCGGACCGGGCCGATGTGGACTCGCTGGCCAGAGCCGATCTCAGATCCACCAGCGGAGGTGCAGACACACATCTCA
>NW_027508943.1:125000-127500 GCF_051911475.1 Siphateles boraxobius
GCAGTGTTTTTGGTGAGTTTTGACATGATTTGACATTTTGATGTGTTTTATAAAGATGGATGTGTTTTATAAAGACTGATGGATGTGTTTTATAAAGATGGATGTGTTTTATAAAGACTGATGGATGTGTTTTATAAAGACTGATGGATGTGTTTTATAAAGACTGATGGATGTGTTTGTTCTGTAACGCAGTGAGCTGAGAGATTGCAGGAATCCTGTGATCAGTCGACCGTCAGGATGGAGGGTGAGACGGATGAATAATAATTGATTAGTTGGTCGATTATTTCTTCGATTAATCGGATTAAAAAAGTCCCCTTTTTATTGACAAAACGCACTATTCCACGTCCTGGCCAAAGCTGTCCTTCAAACAAATTTGCCAACTGAATGCTATGAAAATTTCTCATGGGAGATAAGATATATTAATATAATATATAGGGATGCACCGATATGAACATTTTGGCCGATACCGATAACCGATAATTCTTTACATTTGAAAGCCGATAACCGATATATTGGCCGATAAATCTAAATTAAAATTTTTATATACTTTGATAGCCTGTATACATAAACAAAAGGCTCACCATTAAAAGCCTTGTCTCAAACACTTTTAACATAAATCAAACATATACAATACAGTATAGCCTAGTTTGAACCAGTGTAAGATTCCTTAACTTTTAAAATTAATTTTACACTCCTATGGGCAACTTTCTTTATTAAAAAAATGGTAACACTTTATAATAAGGTTTAATTTTGTTAGCATTAGTTAGCATGAACCAACAATTTTATAAGACATTATTAAGAAAGTTGTTCCTGTTAACATTAGTCAATGCACTGTGAACTAACATGAACACACATATTTTATTAACTACTATAACAAAGGCTATTGCTCTCTGTTAGTTAATGCATTAACAAATGAGACCTTATTGTAAAGTGTTATCAAAAAATCTATTGCCTAACAAAAAATAAAATACCTAAATAATGCAAACAAGTCATTGGATAACATTGGGCTGCATATAAAGAAACAAAATGGATCAATAAAATGGAATCGCCTCTGCACGGACAATAAGGAAATTATTTTTATCAAACCATATCGTTGATGAAAATAATACGAGAACAAAATAATGGTAGTTATTAATTATAACACAATGTTTTTGAAAAAAAATAGACATTTTTAATATTACAGTGATAGTAAACATCTTTAATAGCTTAGTTACTGTTTCAAATGACATTGCTGTGTGAGCTGCGCGCGCTGAAGCTGAAGAGAACGAACGCTAAACCGAATCGCTTTGCTAGAAGGTTAATCAACTCAACGGTTGCTGAAGAAGAAATTTATTACAATAGTGAATACAATTATAATTATATGACAGTCCCAATCATAGCTTTTAATGTTTTGCATTGTTGTTTAATCTGATGCTGAAGAGAACGAGCACCGGGAAACTGAAGAACTTTTCTAGCAGGTTGTTTAAATCCACGAAACGCATCATATGTGAGATTAATCAGATATTTATTTTACATCAACTTTATATTACGACTTATCTGCACAAAATGACGTGAATGCCTAATCGAACTTGTGCTGGTCATAATGTTGTAGTAGGCTAATCCCTGTTCTGGACGCGCTATTCCCACAACAACGCGCTGAAACGGCAACTAAACCCAGAGAATTCACAACGTTTTATTACGATAGTGTTCTCATTATAATGGCATGTATATGACAGTCCCAATTATAGTTATAAATGTGCAGTGCTGTTTGAGCTGCGCGCACGCTAAATAGGCTATAAAGATGATCACCGGTAGCCTACAATGAAGCGCTACTGCATCGTTCATTAACTCAACCAAACGCATCCTATATTAGATTAATCAGATATATATACACAAAATAAACATATTACAACTTACAATGGCACAGAATGCTGCGAATGCTCAAGAGAACTCGACTGTGCTTGTCATGAAGGCTTAACTCCATAGATGCGCTCTTTCCACCACAACGCGCTCGTCGCGCTGAAACACTGGCGAACAAGAATTCACAACATTCTTTTACAGGCGTGTTTTTATTATAATGTTATGAGGCCTATGTGACAGATTTGTGCTGCACATGTTGCACGGAACTGTATCTTCCTTTTCGAAGTGAATCCAATCATTCAGAACCATCATGGCGAACAGCGGCATCTCTCAACTGAAGTAAATAATCTATTATCTATCGGCTTTGATATATCGGCCCAATTTTCTTATCGGATCGATAACGATAACATCAAAAAAGACCATTTATCGGCCGATATCGATATGTGGTCGATATATCGTGCATCCCTAATAATATAGTCTCATGGGAGATAAGATATATTAATATAATATAGTCTCATGGGAGACTATAGCTAGAAATTACCACTGCATTTGTGTCTATTGGCTGATGTTTTCTAGAAGTGTTATGTACAAATTATGCCATAGCTTGTCAGTATTACACTAACCTAGTCTATCCACCAAAATCTAGATGAATAAACGAGGT
>NW_027508943.1:132500-190000 GCF_051911475.1 Siphateles boraxobius
GCAATTCCTTGTGTATTATTCAATGTATTTTTATATATTAACACTAAATATTATTCTATATATTTTCAAATATACTGTTAAACCATTTAATATATTGATCATTCATATATAGGAAAATATATTTTCTTTTCATAAGGGTGACCGTGTCTGTGACTCTCAGCGCGCGTGTGTGTGTGTGTGTGTGTGTTCAGGGTGGATCTGATCCACCGGCGGATGGTGGTCGAGGAATCGGGCGCTCGTGTGTCGGTGTACAGCTCAGATGGAGCGCTGTGTCGAACGGTTCACCTCAATCTCTCACACAACCAGCCCGTCCTGGGACTCAACATCCGCGGAGGACGAGAATACAACCTGGGTATCTACGTGTCCAAGTCAGTACACACACCAACTACTGAGAGAATGATGCATGCTGGGACTTTATATGCATTATTGTGGCTTCATCATTCTGTTTGATCCATTAATACTAACACTATCTATTCTATTCTATATCTATAATAAATCTAATGGATGTACTGCGTCAGATTAAACTGGGAAGGGTCACAGCACTTGCATATTGTTGTCCTTTCACAGCTTCTATTGTTCTCATTTGTAAGTCGTTTTGGATAAAAGCGTCTGCTAAATGAATAAATGTAAATGTTTGTAATTTTTCAATTTTCTGTGGCCATCTGGTGGTCAAAATGAGGAACATCACCAAACATTTTCTTTTCTTTGATATTTTATAGCATTTTATTGCATTTTTTTAAATCTTATTTTATTTTATAGCATTTCTTAAATGATTAAGTTGTTTGGATGGATTGGCACTAAACTAACTAAAACAAATCAAATGTAAATTCATCAACTAGATCAAGTTTGTTGACAAATATTGATGTTGCCTTGACAAAGCCTTGTCTGAATGTATAAATAATTAAAGCTTGAAGTTTGAAGGTTTTAACATCAGACAGAAAATCAGATTAAGTAAAAAAAAAAAAAAAAGGTACAAACAGACCAATAAAAACTCAAACGACCACATTAGACCCCAATAACCCCCCAAAGCCACATTAAACAACAACAGACCACTTTAAAGATAAGCCCAGGAAACCACATAAGAACTATTAGACCACAATAGGGATTTATATTTAAAAAATGTATTACAGTAAACAATGTATTAGAGTAATATTATTGCTGGGGTTCGATGCTGAATCAGCCGTGTGTTTCTCAGACCAGTGAAGCTCGGGCCATCGTAGATCACATGCTTTTGGGGATAACTAGCTATGATACAGTGTGAAAATGTGCTGTGTGTTTTGGGAGTGTTTTGATGTGAGTGTTTTGTATGTGATTGTGTGTTTGCAGGCTGGATCCTGGAGGTCTGGCAGAACAGGGCGGAGTCAAGATGGGGGATCAGATCCTGTCAGCCAATGGCGTGAGCTTTGAGAACATCAATCATTACAGAGCAGTGGAAGTGCTGAAGAGTCAACCTCACGTCATACTGACTATTAAAGTGAGTCACGCACACACACACGCACACACACTCTCTTTCTCTCACTAACACACTCAGTCACACACTCACACTCACTAACACACACTCACACACACACACACACACACTCACTCACTAACTCTCTCACACACACACACACACACACACACACTTACAGCAGATGGTTGATGTGGCTCTCTGGTTTCTGTGTCAGGTTGTACATTATTCACTCTGTTCCTGGATCAGGTATTCCTGCAAACTCATACACACTTAATGTCCATATAAACATGCCAACATTCATGACCAGGAGCCAGAGAAAACGTTTAGGAGGAAATAAGTCACACTGTTTCCTGTTAACAGTTATTTCAGTACAGACAAAACAGTCAACTTTGTCGCGAAAAATGATCATAAAACGTAAATAAACCACAAATAATTCAAAAATGCATCCTAAAAATAAATGTTTTACATATTGAAATATTAATTAAATAATGAAAATGTAAAATTTAAATAAATTAATCATTTCAAAATAAAAATAAATCCAACTAAAACACTCACTAAAAAAGATGAAATATTTTGTTTTACCTGCATGTCATGTGACCATCAAAAATATCAAAGAACAGGGAACATTTGAATGTGTGAAATTATTGAAATATTAATTAAATCATAAGAATGTAAATAAACCACAATTATTTAAAACACATAACACATAATGTAAAAATAAAAACAGTCCAAACTAAACGTTTACAAAAAGTAAATATTTTATATGATGATATATATATATATTACTTTTTGTAAACGTTTAGTTTGGACTGTTTTTATTTTTAAATAATTGTGGTTTATTTACATTCTTATGATTTAATTAATTTTTCAATAATTTAACACATATTATATATATACAGGTCCTTCTCAAAAAATTTGCATATTGTGATAAAGTTCATTATTTTCCATAATGTAATGATAAAAATTAAACTTTCATATATTTTAGATTCATTGCACACCAACTGAAATATTTCAGGTCTTTTATTGTTTTAATACTGATGATTTTGGCATACAGCTCATGAAAACCCAAAATTCCTGTCTCAAAAATTAGCATATTTCATCCGACCAATAAAAGAAGTGTTTTTAATACAAAAAAAGTCAACCTTCAAATAGTTATGTTCAGTTTTAAACGACATGAAACAGATGTAGTATAAAAATTGGTAAGTATTTTTCTTTCTTTTTTATACTTGGAAATGATTAGTTCAGATTAAAGGGAAATATGACAAAACAACAAAAAAACAAAAATAAAACAATAGTTTCCAGGTAAATTACACGGGAAAAACCTTCAAAATAATTTCTTGAAATCAGTTTCACTCAAAACCAGATGAATAGTTAACTTGATACTTTGACTCTTTTCAAAGGAAATTTCAAAAACAAATAGAAAATAATCAAAAATAAAACAATAGACTTCAAAGCACAATACTCAATGACACACTGAATAATATCAGGATTAACTCAAATGAGTAAATTTCAACTCAATGTTCAGTTCACTCGTTCAATGTCCTTTATGAACTGCAAGGCAATTCAAAGTGAACAAATGAGATGGGAAACTCCTTCTCACTTCACTGATGCAACGATGTCCTTGAGAAAAAAACAAAACACAAAGGCATATACACGTGTGGTCCTACCACCTCTATGAACGTGTATGGAAATGTCCAAGTTCAGAAAAATCAGGGCTGGCTCGCCAGTATCCACCAACACCAAGCTGACCTCGTTGACGGCAGAGACAGATTTCAGCTCAAACTTCTCGTTCGATTCCACAAGTCATCACAACAGGAACTCGACATAAGGAAAGGGAATAGCAAGACAACAAACAAAACAAAACAGAAAAAAAAACAACAACCTTGCAACACAAGGCAGAAAGATACAATTAGTCACAATCAATTCCCTTTTTAACACATTAACATTTCAACTTGACCAATTTCTCATTAACAAATCCTTTAAAAGGAATATACAGGTCCTTCTAAAAAATTTAGCATATTGTGATAAAGTTCATTATTTTCCATAATGTAATGATAAAAATTAAACTTTCATATATTTTAGATTCATTGCACACCAACTGAAATATTTCAGGTCTTTTATTGTTTTAATACTGATGATTTTGGCATACAGTTCATGAAAACCCAAAATTCCTATCTCAAAAAATTAGCATATCATGAAAAGGGTCTGTAAACGAGCTATTAACCTAATCATCTGAATCAACTAATTAACTCTAAACACCTGCAAAAGATTCCTGAGGCTTTTAAAAACTCCCAGCCTGTTTCATTACTCAAAACCGCAATCATGGGTAAGACTGCCGACCTGACTGCTGTCCAGAAGGCCATCATTGACACCCTCAAGCAAGAGGGTAAGACACAGAAAGACATTTCTGAACAAATAGGCTGATGAAGGACCTGCGCCTGCACACGGCGACAACGCAGTCCTGAAGTGTCACTAGTCTCCCCTGTGAAGGCCTCCTTCCCTTTACCTCTGTACTGATAAACCACTGTCGGGATAATTCCGGCTCGCGTGGCTACGCAGACGCGACAAAAATATATGTATTATGAATTTTTAAGGCCAGACAAGTAGTTTGTTGAGGGTTGATTTGTGAAGAAGGACTACACGCCTGCGCACATATATATTCAAATGCGCATACCTATCGACTGAGCGCGTGATGCGCATGTGTGCGCCGTCTGCGTTTTCGCAGGTTTGTGTTCTTGAGGTTTGTACGGAGATAACAGATAATTGTTTGCACCTTCGAACCTATTTCTCGAGACTCCAGAAACGTTTATTGTGCGAATGAGCGGCCGGAGCGCGTTAGGGTTTTTTTTTCTGTTAGAACGGTGTCGTGTCATGTGACTGTGAATGTGTCGTTAAATTATTGAAATATTAGCTTAAAACCTGCAAATTACTGAAGGTAAATATTTCATCTCAAAGAGACTCAGCTTACATTAAAAGTTCATAAGATGGCGATTGTATCACACTAATGTTGTGTTAACGCATGTAAAGTGAAGTATTGTGGCTTTTAAAACAGTATTAACGTTTATTATTTTCCCAATAGAGTTCCATCGTACAAACTGGCAGACACAATAATAATTGACGGTTTGGATATAAATGTGGATTGTTGTTCACAGGAAGCAGGCAGATATCCAGCTTACAAAGAAATGGTGACAGAATTCAGCTGGATGAATAAATGTAAGCTAAAATATCAAGAAACATCAACAATAATGTGCTAATCCTTAAAGGGATAGTTCTCCCAAAAATGAAAATTAGCCCCCTCAAGCCATCCTAGGTGTGTATGACTTTCTTCTTTCTTCAAGTTGCGCTTAGACTTCAGTCGGATCGGTATGTTCGTTTTGGCCGGAAGCTAGTTATCTTACTTTATAAAGTTTTAAATATGGATATTTTTCTTAAACAAACTCATCGATTCGCCTCAGAAGGACTTTATTAACCACCCAGAGCTGTGAGATGCACTTTTATGATGGACAGATGCACTTTTATGATGGACAGATGCACAGATGCACTTTTATGATGGACAGATGCACTTTTATGATGGATAGATGCACTTTTATGATGGACAGATGCTCTTTTATGATGGACAGATGGACAGATGCACTTTTATGATGGACAGATGGACAGATGCACTTTTATGATGGATAGATGCACTTTTATGATGGACAGATGCACTTTTATGATGGATAGATGCACAGATGCACTTTTATGATGGACAGATGCACTTTTATGATGCACAGATGCACTTTTATGATGGACAGATGCACTTTTATGATGGACAGATGCACTTTTATGATGCACAGATGCACTTTTATGATGGACAGATGCACTTTTATGATGGATAGATGCACAGAAGCACTTTTATGATGGACAGATGCACTTTTATGATGCACAGATGCACTTTTATGATGGACAGATGCACTTTTATGATGCACAGATGCACTTTTATGATGGACAGATGCTCTTTTATGATGCACAGATGCACTTTTATGATGGACAGATGCACAGATGCACTTTTATGATGGATAGATGCACAGATGCACTTTTATGATGGACAGATACTCTTTTATGATGGACAGATGCACTTTTATGATGGACAGATGCACTTTTATGATGGATAGATGCACAGATGCACTTTTATGATGGACAGATGCACTTTTATGATGGATAGATGCACAGATGCACTTTTATGATGGACAGATGCTCTTTTATGATGCACAGATGCACTTTTATGATGGACAGATGCACAGATGCACTTTTATGATGGATAGATGCACAGATGCACTTTTATGATGGACAGATACTCTTTTATGATGGACAGATGCACTTTTATGATGGACAGATGCACTTTTATGATGGATAGATGCACTTTTATGATGGACAGATGCACTTTTATGATGGACAGATGGACAGATGCACTTTTATGATGGACAGATGCACTTTTATGATGGACAGATGCACTTTTATGATGGATAGATGCACTTTTATGATGGACAGATGCACTTTTATGATGGACAGATGCACTTTTAAGATGGACAGATGCACTTTTATGATGGACAGATGCACTTTTATGATGGACAGATGCACTTTTATGATGGATAGATGCACTTTTATGATGGATAGATGCACTTTTATGATGGACAGATGCACTTTTATGATGGACAGATGCACTTTTAAGATGGACAGATGCACTTTTATGATGGATAGATGCACTTTTTTGATGGACAGATGCACTTTTATGATGGACAGATGCACTTTTATGATGGATAGATGCACTTTTATGATGGACAGATGCACTTTTATGATGGACAGATGCACTTTTATGATGGATAGATGCACTTTTATGATGGACAGATGCACTTTTATGATGGACAGATGCACTTTTATGATGGACAGATGCACTTTTATGATGGATTGGTGCACTTTTATGATGGATAGATGCACTTTTATGATGGACAGATATACTTTTATGATGGACAGATGCACTTTTATGATGGACAGATGCACTTTTATGATGGATAGATGCACTTTTATGATGGACAGATGCACTTTTATGATGGACAGATGCACTTTTATGATGGACAGATGCACTTTTATGATGGATAGATGCACTTTTATGATGGACAGATGCTCTTTTATGATGGACAGATGCACTTTTATGATGATAGATGCACTTTTATGATGGACAGATGCACTTTTATGATGGACAGATGCACTTTTATGATGGATAGATGCACTTTTATGATGGACAGATGCACTTTTATGATGGACAGATGCATGGATAGATGCACTTTTATGATGGATAGACGCACTTTTATGATGGACAGATGCACTTTTATGATGGACAGATGCACTTTTATGATGGATAGATGCACTTTTATGATGGACAGATGCACTTTTATGATGGATAGATGCACTTTTATGATGGATAGATGCACTTTTATGATGGACAGATGCACTTTTATGATGGATAGATGCACTTTTATGATGGACAGATGCACTTTTATAATGGACAGATGCACTTTTATGATGGACAGATGCACTTTTATGATGGATAGATGCACTTTTATGATGGACAGATGCACTTTTATGATGGATAGATGCACTTTTATGATGGATAGATGCACTTTTATAATGGATGGATGCACTTTTATGATGGATGGATGCACTTTTATGATGGATAGATGCACTTTTATGATGGACAGATGCACTTTTATGATGGACAGATGCACTTTTATGATGGACAGATGCACTTTTATGATGGATAGATGAACTTTTATGATGGACAGATGCACTTTTATGATGGACAGATGCACTTTTATGATGGATAGATGCACTTTTATGATGGATGGATGCACTTTTATGATGGATAGATGCACTTTTATGATGGACAGATGCACTTTTATGATGGATAGATGCACTTTTATGATGGACAGATGCACTTTTATGATGGATAGATGCACTTTTATGATGGATAGATGCACTTTTATGATGGATGGATGCACTTTTATGATGGACAGATGCACTTTTATTCAATTCAATTCAATTCAATTCAAATTTATTTGTATAGCGCTTTTCACAATACACATTGTCTCAAAGCAGCTTTACAGAAATTGCATTTCGGAAATGTACATAGAAAAATACAGTTAGTTAATCAAGTATTAATTTATGGCATAACATATCGCCGGCTTTGAGTCGTCTCTTCACAGGCGTCGAGTCGTCTCTTCACAGGCGTTGGGGCATCTGAAGTCTCCGTGAGAGGCTGGATACAAACTGGAGCTGACGAACGCTATTTACCTCGGGACTAGCGTCCCGAGATAACAGCAGAAAGGCAGATGGGAAATAATTAGCATAGCTGATGTTCATAATGTTAATGCATTCGAACCGATTCAGCAGTATCAAAGGTTAAGCATTAAGTGAATGCTTGGTTAAAGAGATGCGTCTTTAATCTAGTTTTAAACTGGGACAGCGAGTCTGAGGCTCGTACAATATCAGGAAGGCTATTCCAGAGTTTAGGAGCTAAATGCGAGAACGCCCTCCCTCCTTTAGTGGACTTAGATATCCTAGGAATGACCAGAAGCCTCGAATTTAGTGATCTTAAAGAGCGCGATGGATTGTATGGCGATAGAAGGTCTGTTAAATACACAGGAGCTAAACCATTTAGGGCTTTATAGGTCAGTAGGAATACTTTGTAATTGATACGTAACTTAATAGGTAACCAGTGTAGAGATGATAAAATAGGTGTTATATGATCATATTTTCTTGATCTAGTAAGAACTCTAGCAGCTGCATTTTGCACTAACTGTAGCTTGTTAATTGAGGATGTAGGACAGCCAGCTAATAAAGCATTACAGTAATCTAGTCTCGAGGTCATGAAAGCATGAACTAACTTTTCTGCATCAGAAACAGATAGCATGTTGCGTAGCTTAGCAATGTTTCTAAGGTGGAAAAAGGCTGTTCTTGTAATATATGAAATATGATTTTCGAAAGTCAAGTTGCGGTCTAGTATAACACCCAGGTCTTTTACTGTAGTGGATAAAGTAACAGGACATCCTTCTAAATTAAAGTTGTATTGTAAGGGATTTTGTGGGTAGTTTTTTGGACCAATAAGTAGTACCTCCGTTTTATCTGAATTTAATAGCAGGAAATTACACGTCATCCAGCATTTTATATCATTTAGACACTCTGTCAATTTAGATAAGTTAGTGTTTTCATCTGGTCGTGATGAGATATATAATTGAGTGTCATCAGCATAACAGTGGAAATTAATTCCATGTTTTCTTATAATATTACCAAGTGGCAGCATATATATTGAGAATAGCAGAGGGCCTAACACCGATCCTTGCGGCACTCCATAGTCTACTGACGTTATCTTTGATTTTTCCCCATTTAGACAGACAAAATGGTAACGGTCTGATAAGTAAGATCTAAACCAGCTTAATGCCTGTCCCTGAACACCAGTGTAGTTTTGTAGTCGATCCAGGAGTATTTTATGATCGATAGTGTCGAACGCAGCGCTTAGATCGAGTAGAACTAGTATTGAGATACAGCCTTGGTCAGAAGCTAAAAGTAAATCATTTGTAATTTTAACTAGCGCAGTTTCTGTGCTATGATGCGGTCTGAATCCCGACTGGAATTTTTCATAGATATCATTTTCTTGTAAGAAAGAGCACAATTGAGCGGACACAATTTTTTCTAGTATTTTAGACATAAATGGAAGATTTGAGATGGGTCTGTAATTTGCTAAGTTATTTGGATCTAATTGCGGTTTCTTAATGAGAGGTTTTATTACTGCCAGCTTGAATATTTTTGGAACATGACCTAAAAATAAAGACGAGTTAATAATATTAAGAAGAGGCTCTTCGACTACAGGTAACACTTCTTTCAGTAGTTTAGTGGGTATTGGATCTAATAAACATGTTGTTGGTTTCGATGCAATGATAAGTTTATTTAGCTCTTCCTGTCCTATAGTTGTAAATCGGTGTAGTTGTTCTAGAGGGGCCATAATTGAGGCTGAATCATAAGACATCATAGAGGATTGTATATTTACAATTGTGTTTCGGATGCTTTCTATTTTCTCATTGAAGTAATTCATAAAATCATTACTACTATATTGTAATGGAATATTTTGCTCTGGTGATGTTTGTTTATTTGTTAGTCTAGCCACGGTGTTGAATAAAAACCTTGGATTATTTTGGTTATTTTCTATTAGTTTGCGGAGATGCTCAGCCCTTGCTGCTTTTAGAGCCTTTTTATAACGTGACATACTGTCTTTCCACGCGATTCTAAAGACCTCTAAATTAGTTTGTTTCCATTTACGCTCTAAGTTACGAGTTTCTCTCTTGATTGCATGCGTAGCACTGTTGTACCATGGTGCTTTAGTTTTCTCTCTTACCTTTTTTAATCTAATTGGTGCAACAATATCTAGTGTACTAGAGAACATGGTGCTCAAACTGCTAGTCATTTCCTCTAGTTCATCTGTTTGTTTGGGTGCACTGCGCAGCTGAGATAGATCAGGTAAGCTATTTGAGAATCTATCTATAGTGGTTGGAAGGATTGTTCTGCCTGGTCGATAACGTTGCGCAACGTGACAAATTTCAGCAGTACGTATTATACAAGTTACCATGTAATGATCAGTGAGATCATCACTTTGCGGTATAATATTTATATCAGTTGGATTGGTTCCATATGATATAATTAAATCTAGTGTATGATTTAGACGATGAGTGGGACCGCTGACGTTTTGCGTGACCCCAAAGGAGTTTAATAAATCTGTAAACGCAGTCCCTAACGCATCATTTGTATTATCTACGTGTATGTTAAAGTCTCCAACAATTATTGCTTTATCGACATTGACCAATAGATCTGAGAGAAAGTATGCAAACTCTTTTAGGAAATCAGCATAGGGCCCTGGAGGTCTATATAGGGTAGCCAAGGCTAGAGATAATATGGATTTGTTTCTTGCATCTAAGAGCGTAACATTTAGCACAAGTACTTCAAACGAATTAAACCTGTGACCTGTTTTCTGAGTAACATTAAGAATATCTCTATAGATTGTTGCAACCCCGCCGCCACGACCGATCAGACGGGGCTCATGCTTATAACAGTATCCTGGTGGAGTGGACTCATTTAGACCGAAATAATCATTTGGTTTAAGCCAGGTTTCAGTAAGGCAAAGTACATCGAAACTATTATCTGTGACCATTTCATTTACAATAACCGCCTTAGGTGTGAGCGATCTAATGTTTAGAAGACCTAGCTTTAGAAATTGTTTTTGTTCACTGATATTTAGATTTTCTGGTTTAATTACAATAAGATTTTTGCTAGATCCTACACTAGATTTATTGTTTGGCCTCACTAAGCGAGGAATAGACACAGTTTCTATATAATGTTCTACACTACTTATATCAATTAAGTTGGGACAGCAAAGACTGTGATTTGGACTTTGACTTACTAGTCATATGGTGTGTAACGTCTTGGAGATGTTGTCGGACAGAACAGCCGCTCCGATTCTGCTGGGGTGCAGGCCATCAGCACGGTAGAGCCTAGGTCGCTCCCAGAACAGATTCCAATTATTTACAAAGAGCAGTTTCTGTTCATTACACCATGACATTAACCATTCATTTAGAGCAAATAATCTACTGAACCTTTCTTGTCCTAGTCGGTACGTGGGAAGCGGTCCAGACACGATGATAGTTGCTTCAGGCGATGTGCTGCGAACCGTCTCGATCAGGCTTCTGTAGTCCTTCTTCAGAACCTCCGTCTGCCGCAGCCTGATGTCGTTCGTCCCGGCGTGTAGGACCACAGCTCCGACGCGCTCGTCACCGTTCAGGATCTCGGGAATCTGTGCGGCGACATCAAGAACACGAGCACCAGGAAAACAGTGAGTGCGCACCTTACGCTTACCTGAGGTAGCACGGACATGACGGACCATGGAAGTGCCGATGATCACGGCGGCGTCACGTTCCGGCTCGCGAAGAGGGGAGAAGCGGTTCCGGGTGGAGATCTCGAAGACCGGGAGGGGGGGGGAAGTCCTTGGTCTGGTCCTGGCTCGTGTCTTCCGCTGTGGGATCACCCAGGGTCCGTGGTGTTGCCTCGGTGCCGGAGTGAATGAAGGCAGAGATGATCGCGTCCTCCTGGGCAGAGAAACGCACGGAGTAGACGAAGTCGGAGTCAAAAAGTTACTAACCACTGACTTGTGAGCATCGGCGCGTGATGTTTCGAGCGTTGATCGCCGATCTCGCAGCTCGGCTTGCTTCACCAGCAGAACGCGGATCTGTTTCTCCACCGACTCCAGCTCCAATCGTACCGAAACCAGCTCGAATGTGTCCTCACCTGCACTCAGAGGTAACGTTAGACACACATCCGATATGTTCGCCATTATAACAGATGAACAGTAAATTAGTAGTGATACTACCAATATCACTACTAATTTAGGACTGAAATGATGGATATAACACGTATCCTTTCAGTCAAACGGGTGTAAAATGAGAGGGTCGATAGGCGCGAGGCCACGCGTGAAATGCTAGCGGGCTAAAGGCTAGTAGCCGAGATTCGGAAAGTTGGATCTAAGTAGCGATATCAAAGCAATCCGATTGTTTTTTATAAGGAATAGTGTCGAGGATAAGTTCACATGATATAAAAATAGAAAGTGCTTGTTTATAAATGAGTGGTAAAGAAGAAAATCAGCGATTAATGAATCAATTCGACGGAGCTTTTATGATGGACAGATGCACTTTTATGATGGATAGATGCACTTTTATGATGACAGATGCACTTTTATGATGGATAGATGCACTTTTATGATGGATGGATGCACTTTTATGATGGATGGATGCACTTTTATGATGGACAGATGCACTTTTATGATGGACAGAAAAATCAAGAAAAAACGTTTTTAAAACATGGAGATTTTGGACGTTCCAAGAACTTTCAGTAATAATGTTTTCATAGCTTAAAGCAAAAATGTATTTTGTTAGCTGGGGGGATCGAGATACAGTGGTGGTCAGAATTAATGGCACCCCTGGTAAATATGATAAAAAATGGCTATAAAAATTAAATTTGCATAAATCTAACCTTTCATTGAAGTAAAATAATTGAAAGTGGGGGGGGGGGGGGGGTCATAATCACATTATGAAATAAATGCTTTTCTCCAAAACACGCTGGCCATACTTATTGGCTCCCTGTTATTAAATACTTTTTGCAACCTTTTTGCATATACACCTAAGATGGCTTGAGGGTGAGTAAATAAACGGCTAATTTTAATTTTTGGGTGAGCTATCCCTCTAAGTACACTGACCTTTGACCTCTTTCAGCGGGCAGTGGAACCGTGTGTTCGTCGTCACGCGGGTCGGGGTCTTACTCGTCGACCTCCTCGCTGTCCTCTGGGACGCCCCTCGGCTCTTTGAGTGGCTTTTCCCAAACTACTCTGCCTGTTAGCTTGCCCTTAAGAGCCAAAATGTCTGCCGCTGAGGGCCAGTTTCCCCCAGACTCCACTGATAACCAGGGCGGTTCAGAGCAGCTGCGGACCGTGAGCCGAGGAGCCACAGAACTCTTGCAGGACTCGGTGATCCGGGGTGAAGGAGAAGAGGACGAGTCGGGAGCGAACAGAAGTCTTCCGATACGTCGAACACGAAGTCATGTGACTGTGACAGGTAGGGTTAAGAGATCATATTAGTCATATTTTGCTATATTTGTGAGGTTATCAAGTGATTATATTCTGGTGCTCCACTGTTGTTGTTTTTTTTCATACATCAACTTTCCATCGAGCCAGCTAAAATATGTGCTAGGAACATCATGTTCATATTAAGATATGAAAACATTATTTCTGAATATGATGTTAGGAAACACTCCATTTTGCAAACATTATGGTTAAATGTTGTGAAAAAAATAGTAACATTTAAAAAATGTTAGACGAACGTCAAACTAAAATGTTTCCATGAACAATAATGCATTTTGAGAACATTATTAAAGACCAGATCACTTACACACACACACACACACACACACACACACACACACACACACACACACACACACACACGTCTCTGTTCCTCTCAGCCGGACAACACAAAGTCATGTGACTGTATCAGGTAGGGTTAAGCGCTTTAAAGAGATCATATACGGTCATATTTTGTTATATTTGTGAGGTTATTATATTCTGCTGCTCCAGTGTTTGTTTTCTTCATACACTACCAGTCAAAAGATTTGGATCTGTAAGATTTTTAATGTTTTTAAAAGAAGTCTCTTCTGCTCACCAAGACTGCTTTTATTTGATATTTATTTATTCCCTGTTAGCTGGGAATGCCACTAAAACCTTCATATGTAACGTTTGTCTATGATCCAATTGAACAAAACAAGTGCCTGTCTGATGTACATGAACTGTTTCAGACCAATAACACACACTGTTTGTTTCTCCTGTTGCCACAGAAGAGGAGAAGACACAGAAGAGAAAGCAGACGGAGCGAGGACAGGAAAGCCGTTCGCTGCAGCGCTCCAAAACTTTATTCGGTCTTTTCCGAAAGCGAGATTCCTCAAGATCACGCTCCAGATCTCCCTCCCGCTCAGAGAGCATTCTGGGTAATATTTTTAGAGGATCACATCGTGGTTACACTTTATTTTAAGGTGTCATTGTTACAGTGTAATTGTATATTTAAGTACTGAGTAATATTAAGCAACTGCATGTACTTACTATGGGGTTTGGTTGAGGGTTAGTTGCATGTAATTATGCATAATTTACTGTTATTACTATGGTAAGTACATGTAACATGTAACAAGGACACTGTGTAATAAAGTGTTACCCACATCGTTAAGTCCAAAGCGTACTTTAGTTTTTTATGCACACAGACAAACATAAGCAATAGAAATGTGGATATAGCTATGTTATTATCCTTTATAAAATAAAATGCGTTTGATTTAAACCTGAAGTACTGAATGTTTCTACAGGCGGATGTAATGGTGATTTATCTGACGCTCTGAGTCATGTACGAGAGATTGCTGTCAGGCTGCTGGAGGATGAAGATGTGGATGTGCTCATGGAAATCTGTCAGAGGGTAAGAGAGATTCAGCCTCACACACCCTGACGATCTCACATAACTCATGGGTTTCTTCATCCAGAGACTGAACTCATGTGCTGTTCTGACAGTATTTAACAGAGCGAGGGCTTCAGACGCTGGTCCAGCCGCTCCTGGCCCTCCTGAACACGCCAGAGAAACTGCTGATGCTCCGAGAGATCAGGTGAGATCCAGAGATCATGTGCAAACCGTGCTGGGCGGTATGACCAAACATTTATACCATGGTATTTTTCTACATTATACCGGTTTCACAGTATATAACGGTACTTTTTTCAAGCATGACTGGGTGTTAACCACATTTTTTACTGATTGAGAGAGGAAATACTGCAGGGGATTGGATTAGAATGCCATATTTTACTGTCATGAGTGAATATTGTAGAAAAATTCCACACTAATATTAATACAGGTTTGCAAGGCCCCACAAAATGATGCTGTTTAAAAGAGGCGCTCATAAACGCTGGAAGGATAAAGAAAGATTAAATGAAAATAACATGGGAACATTTCTAAAGACAGTCAGTTCCTTTCAAAGATACATTCATATAAAAACACCCGCGCCTCGAAAAAATCTATTGAACCAATGTATGTGAAACACTGTAATATAATTTGACCGCTATCAGTTATAGTTTAACCTATCCATGTTCACCGTCACACTTGCTAACACACACAGCTGAGCATCACCAGTTCAACAGTGAAAAGACTCGCCGCATTCCCAACGTTGTTTAAGCGACACACACCGGTATTGCAGTATATAACAAATTAATATCATTACAACAAAAAAAACACCGGTATTCGGTTTGAACCGGTTTACCGCCCAGCACTGTGTGCAAATCTGACGTATAAAAAAACAAAGAGCGGAGGGTTACTGTAATGCTATAGTTCGTTTTTTTACGTCCAAAATTATCAATATTCTATTACCATTTCATTTGATCTACATCTATTTTTGAGCCGTCGAAATTACTGGTTAACCGATGATTTTTTTCTTGATATTTTGTGACTTTTTCTCATTTAGGATCATGAACATGCATGTATAGATTCTACACTCTGACTGATGTGTTGTGGAATGTGCATGTAAAATTTTGATTATGATTTATGATGTTTGTGGGTCAATCTGACCCTCATATTTTATGGTTAAAGGCAGCTGCACAGAACAAAAAAATAATAATTTGGGATGTATTTTGCTATGTCAGTTCTCAACCTTACACTGTGTTGAACAGAATTACAATGCTGTTTATAAAATGTACAGTTTGTGGGAAAAAAAATAGTTTGTTTTTTGTAATGCGTGAGAAGTATTAATGTTAAAGGTTTACAGTTTTTTTTGTTTGTTGGTTTTTCATAGTGTGATTTTTGGTGAATTATTCTGAACCCAATTACAGTCAGTGTATTTGCTCACTGTAAATATTGACTGTATTTAATGTTCAGCCCATTTTGATAGCCATCATTTCATTTTTTGAAGCTGCAAAACATGAGGGTTTTAGTTTTAGACCAAACTACCATTTATAATGGTGACCTTGAACACCTGTGATGGAAACTGTGGAAAATTAGTTTCACGACCCTTTCAAGAGTCTTAATCTGAAAAATCATGGCCAAAACCGGAAATTTAAACAAATATTGCTATACAGAAGTGACTGTAGTTTGGTGTCTCTCATCTCCCAGAAGTCTCGTGTCCTCCAGTGATCTCCCGCTCTTCAACATCTCGGTGTCTCCATTCGAAGAGGAAGCTTATGATATTCTGAAGAATCGCTCACGTAAATCGATCATAATCTTTACATTTTAATGCACAGATTCACAGTTGCTTGCAGACCCTTCATTAGTGTTCTTGTGTGTTTAATCTAGGCAGAAGTTCTCCCCAGACACGCCACACTCCCAGACGCCACGTCATCACACCTGCACCAGGTGAGCATCATTTCTCCTGTTATATCCATCAATAATTCCATATACTGTACCAATACACCTTTATAATTTTGAAGTTGGCACATGACCGAGCTTCAGCTTTGGAATATGTCAGTTGCTGGGCGAAATGATGATGTATATCAATGACACAATATCGAGCTATATTGTATTTAGTGTTGTCTAGCACATATATTGTTCCATTTAAATATTTAAATGTCTGTTGGTTTTGTTACATTTAGAGATTTAAGTTTTGATAAGTCCGATATTTTAAACCGAGACACTACAGGTGAATAGGGTAAAAATTTTAACGTACAGATATCACCATGAAACTTTAACAGTTGATTACTTGCATGAATAGGAGAAAAAAATGTATTGCAAGTTTTCTGTAATTTTATGTTTAAATATGCTAATCAGGCTATATCTAATTAAATATGCACTAATTTGCATATATTTTGAAGTGACGTTTATTTGAAGATGAAAAAAACAAGGTTCAAAATTATTTTTGCATTTTTTTGATATATTCAATGAAAAGACATTTACAGAAGGGATTATGAATATCTCCTTTTGCTACCCTGTAAATCAGAAAATACTGCCAATAGTCTTAAAAAATGATTTCCGCCCTATTTTTAGGCATAAAATGTCATATTAATCAGGCCAAGATTGATATATCAACAAAACCCTCTGAACAAACCTTCACAATATAGTTAGGAATAGGACTGTAAAGTTTGGTGTATGTAGGTGATACAGAAGTGGAAAATCGTCACTAGGAGTGTAGGAAAAAACTCATTTTGAGAAAACGGCCTTTAAAGATTTTTATGGCAAAATTCCACTAATTTCTATTGAAAGCCATGAATTACAGACAAAATATGCTTTAGGTCCATGTAAAATCAATGTATCACACTGTTTAACATCCAAAACTCATCACTGCTTCATCCATCACCGATCATAACATCCAAAACAACACTCAAAACATCAAAACCACACATCAACAGTCCATCACACAGGTGAATATGTTTCTGCCGTAGGGACTCACAACCACTTTAGGATCCCACAATTACAGATTTGTTTAGTATTATATAGTAATTATATTATACAAAAACTGAAATGTGTTGTGTAATATAATTGTTTTGTATAAATAGTGTGTAAAGTATTGTATATATGTGATGCATGTATATAATGTCAGAGTGCGTCACGTGACGATTCTGAACAAATCACGTTGTCAGAAATTGGCATCAGCCAATGAGATGCGCATTTCAAGTTAAATCGCCAGTTTTACTTTCACGATTGGTTGCTGATAAACAGGAAATGACCATATTTGGATCCGATAGCGTTGCAAAGGAGAGAGAGAGCTTTCTAACGGTGTGTGTGATGACAGGGTGCAGACAGCGATCGCGGAGCAGCAGGATGATTTAGAACGCCAACTTTTGTTGAATTTATGCAAAATCTACACACGCAAACAGACAAAGTGTAGTAAAATAAAGACCTAAATGTGTATTTTGGATTTTTTTTCAGCACAAGTCTGAAAGAAGACATGTTATTAAAGACAAATAGCCCAAAATCTCAAAACGATGAAAAAAACCCGATGTTTTTGCCTGCCGTGTCTCGCCTTAAGTTAGATATTTAAATGTTTTGTTTTTTTCCATTTAGAGATTTGAGTTTTGATAAGTTAAATATTTTAAGTTAGATATTTAAATGTCTTTTTTTTTTCATTTAGAAATTATGTTTTAATAAGATAAATATTTTAAAGTAGATATTTAAATGTCTGTCGGTTTTGTTCCATTTAGAGATTTAAGTTTTGATTAGTTAAATATTTAGATATTTAAATGTTTTGTTTTTTTCTCGCGGATATAAAAGAATAAGGACATTTCATTCTACCGAACTACACGCAAGTGCTGAATTAATACTCACACAGGTCAGTTTATTAGACGAATTAAACTTGAGGTAACGCAGTGCTGTTTCACTCGCTCTAACAGTTACACTATCACACTAAACGGCATTTGAGTGTGTTGAATGTTGCTAGTTAGGTTGTGTGTTGGCTGTATGAGACTAAGTACGTTAAGCTAGATAACATTAGAATATTACAACATTAGTATCATAGAATAACATACAGATCATATTCTAACATTTCATCATGTTGAACTAAATATCATTGATTAACATTGATAACATTTGTTTTATGTACATTTGCTCACCTGTTTAGTCGCGGACGTGGATCTCTGGGCATCTCGAAAGATGTTGATCTTCGTTTTAGTCCTCTTTTTGTCTCAAAGTCTGCTTGCCATGGTCCATAATGTTTGAACAAAACAACAACAGCATGAGCGTCCTGCTAGGCATAACGGGCCAGTTGTCAACGTCTGTCGCCATGGTTACTATGGCAGTACGAGGTCAAACCTGGCGGAAACCGAGGGTAACGCGGATATGACGTCATTGACTGGCGACTCCTCACCCCTGCTCACACGCCCCGTTTCCTTGATTAAAAGTGCAATTTTCTCACGATTTACAAATTGTTTGAAACATTTGGGATATTGTAAGTAATCAACTAAACAAAATATATAACATTGGCCTAGTGGTTTTTGGATATTTTACTGCAAAAATCCTACATATTGTACCTTTAAGTGGAAAAATAGCCAGTTGTCAAATCGCCTGATTCGAGTTTAACATTTTCCAAATTGGTTTAGAAGTTGTTGAGACAATGAGCACGTTTTCATACACACCGGTTTAAAATTTCAACAACATTTCAACATTTAAAAAAAAAATCATTTAAAAATCAGGTTATTATTCACCGGTAGTGACGTCAAAACCTAATCATTCATGAGTTATATGAAAGTTACAATGGTTCATGTGTTGGGAATTGCAAACCGGTTCTTACTCATTCCGGGTCTTGTTGTCTTGTTATTATTCCAAATAATAACCGGAAAGCGTATCTCTCTCTGCCTCAGATGTGCATGGTGGATTTGAGCTGCACGCATCAGAAGACATGAAGAAACACAATCAGCTTCTAGAAGGTCTCGAGGAGCTCCGTCTGTCCTGCTATCAAGACCAGAACGAGTTACTGGACGTTCCCGTGGACACTTTCAGTCATTCAGACACAATACCCTCCTCTAGGACGCCAGCGCTCCTTCCCAACTGGCTACTGGCGGAGAACACGCGTCCAGACTCTTCCCAGACATCGGTTCCTTCACACAGAGGAAGAGCTCCTGTCCGGAACGGACATTCGAAGAGTAAATCAGTCGGAGCGGATGTGTTGTTTACTGTAGTGGACTTGCCTCGCCACAAGAGGCCGCTGCTCTCACAGGTCTTCGGTTCCCTTAAGA
This sequence comes from Siphateles boraxobius, assembly GCF_051911475.1. Classification (NCBI taxonomy): domain Eukaryota; kingdom Metazoa; phylum Chordata; class Actinopteri; order Cypriniformes; family Leuciscidae; genus Siphateles; species Siphateles boraxobius. The sequence continues at coordinate 152,261 of NW_027508943.1, forward strand.
AGTGCCATAGAGCAACAGTGACACCCGCAGGACAGTCCGTGCAACAGCAGCTGAACGAGAAACATACAGATGATGTCCACATTGAGTCGGAGTTTGAGCTCACTACAGTCCACATCAGCAAAACCAAGCAGTCACTGGGTATTGAGTTTTCTTTTTCATTTCTTTTCAATGTAAAGCAATGCAACTCTTATTTTTTATTTTTTATTATTATTATTTATCCGTGCACATCATTATTGTGTTAATAATATTGAATCAGAATACCTTGCCCTTCCTTTTGCAGCATCTCTTCTCTTCTCTAATGATGTGGGCGGGGCAACCTGTAACTCACATGAGATCAGCCAATAGCAAACCACAACCATCCAATCAATTCCCCACAGACAAAATCAAGCCCCGCCCACATTTGTTCTTGTTCCAGAAGTGTTTTTCACTCGGATATACGGCACAATAGGAGAGAACAGACTAGCACAACTTCCCTTTCAGGCCGACTTTATCTTGATCTGTTGAGATGAGAGTTTATTGTGCAATGCAAACATGCATACACATTCTTCAAAAGTCAAAAACAGTAGGGTAGAGTCAAATGCGGTAAAAATGTTTTGTAGCTTGTGCAGTTCTGCTCATTATTGAGTAGGGGAAAACTTCTGTTTACATCTTTTTTTTAAGGGTTTTAATAAAGTAAGTTTGTTTTTAATGATATAATTTGATGGTTAAGAACCACTGTCTTAAAATCACAGCAGCCAAAAAAAACAACAATTAAACTTTAATGGGCTCTAGAGGAAAACAAACAAAAAAATTAGGTGACGCCTTTAAAGCCGGCATTAAATTTGTATTTGTTTTCTAAATGCATTTTATTGATCTTGTGAACAATTCAAACATGCATGCTTAATTTTTTTATTTGACCTAGTAATTTTTAATGGATCCTCCCGTTACTCTTACAGATCTAATGTACAACCGATGGATGTACGACGTCCTCTCTTACATTTCTCCTTTTTCAGTAAGCCGCTTCACTCGGATGTACGTCAGAATATGGAAGAAAAGATGTGTCGCTACTTTCATTTCATCCTGACTTAAACCCTTGTGCGTCAATTAAAAAAAGTTACACAGGTCCATATTGGACAAAAATGTCCGTGTCAAAAAACTGTCCTAAAAATGTTAAGCGTGGGAGCAAAGACTTAAGTTTGGTCCAAAACTGCTAGAAAAATAAAAGTCATAAATCTAAACAAGTTGGGTTTTAAATTTGAAGTTGAGATCTCAAAAAATGAGCTTTCAAGTGAGATTTTATTTGTGTGCAGTAACACATTTTCCCCATTACATGCAGTAGAGTTTTCTTCTCTCTCAAATATTACAAGCACACACACACACAATTTTTTTTCATCACACACATGCAAACCACACTCTGACATCCATACCAACACACCCACACAATTATCGCTACACAATTTATCCAATTGGCTCTATAATATGCATAAGCTGAAAACAGGAATAAAGCGAGTATTTGCTTTATAGGCCAAACCTGAGAAAATATCTCCATCTGGTAAAAATAGTACAAATACAAATTTTGAAGCTTTGCCAAAGGAAGGAAAGCCTATTAACAAAGATTGCATCAGTTTATAGTTAAATGGCACAGGGATTAAAAAATGCAGTTTTAATGATTTTCAATGAGGACATTTTTGTCTTTAAGGTCCTGAGCTGAACTTATTTGTGTTACTAGTGCAAAATAGATTTATTAAAGGAAATGGGGGTGAAATAGTCAAATTCCAATAAAAATACACACCTGTGCCAAAATGCATGCAGTTGGCATTAACACAGGCAAAGTTATTATATATATATATATATATATATATATATATATATATATATATATATATATATATTATCTGGAGTCTGTAAATGTTTTGGTTTGTCTATGTGTGTGTGTGTTGTGATCAGGGATCAGTATATCCGGAGGATCCGAGTCCCGGGTGCAGCCGATGGTGAAGATCGAGAGGATTTTCCCAGGAGGAGCTGCATCTACCAGTGATGCTCTGCGGGTAACAGATGAATCCCTGATGTTAGCATGTGTGATTTAGCTAATGCTAAATAGCTCACGGGCCTGTTCTGTGTGTCTCAGGCCGGTTTTGAGCTGGTGTCGGTGGACGGTGTGTCCCTGCAGGCCGTGACCCATCAGGACGCTGTGGAAATCATACGCCAGGCCTTCAGTAACAAGAACATCGACCCAATGGAGCTCGTGGTCAAAGTTCCCAGAGATCCCAGAGTCTCGTGACACGATGCCTTACCGTATGTATTTCACCACACTCGACCATAGACTGTAAAAAAATATGTGCGTAGTGTCCGTGACGTCACCCGTAGTGTTTCTAAACGGCTAGTAGGGACATCAGCGGCAATCCACCTGTCACTCAAGTGGCCACGCCCTTAATTATTCAGAACTTTAAGGCTTAATATAATTTAAACGGATGAGTTATAAAAAAAAATCACCCGCCTCACAGTCGTCATGAAGGGCAAACTTAGTGATATCGACCAAAACCACTTTTTGTACCAGACTGTAAACATGTTGTTTTCTGCTGTAAAGTTGGGGATTTTAACATGGGGGTTTATGGGATTGATTCTCTACTGCAGCCGGCCTCTAGTGGCCAGTGGATGAACTGCAGTTTCAGTCACTTATCTGGGAAGCAATATTTGGACATCATCTGAGTCTGTCTGCATGATCACAGGAGTCGAACCAGACAAACCGCTCACAAAAACATATTCAGAAATCACAACCATCCAACATCATGTACAGACATGTTAGTAAATTCGAATAAATCCTGGTTTAATTGCTCGGGTGACACTTGATTTCTTGCAAAGATCAGTATTTTCAAGAACATAGATATCGAATAAAAGACCAGTAAAGTTGATTCATTGCAGGAGTTTAATTACAAACAGCTCATAGGAACATTAAATATACAGCACAAAAAATATACAATGTATTGCCTTCATACAAATACCGTTAATTAAAAAAAATTACAATACCACCACAATCACCCACAAGAAACAGAGCGGTTAAACGCACGCCAGCAATGCTTTGGTCTATTCACAGTGGCTACGCATCTATATATGTGCACAATGAGGTTATTCAACATTATGTGACCGTATGTGAATCTAAAGTGTGCAGTAATGCTTTTATTTTGGTACAAATATAACAGTCAGTTGCTTTTATGGATAAAGAGATCATATTCCTCACTCTAGTATTGAATATCGCCACGATCACCTCATGTCAGAATTACAATATGAGATTCTATTGGCTGCTCGTGACTGAAATTATTCATCAATGTTTTTAACACCAATACGAATGCATGTGCAGCTGTGTTGTTGATAACAGCAAAATACTTCATAATTACATTCAACTTGAAGAACGAAAGCCATTTTGGTTTTAACATGTCACAAAAGACGAGTGAGGGCAGCTTGAGCTTTCAAACTTTATAATTATGATTTCAACAAACGCATGAGCAGCTTTTACTAATCGGATACTCGATAACAGTAATTCTGGCATGATGTGATCAGTGTAATTGTGCTTCAGGAATCAAGACACTGAGCAGAAGTCTACTTTCTTATGTTAATGATGGGGAAAAGCCACGAGTAGTGAATTTTGGTGACCTTTTCTTCAACGGAGGATGTGATTGGATAACTGGACTAACCAGCGGACCAATCGCATCGCAGCATCTCAAACGAGGGCCAAAGTCTGACCTCTCAGAAACGATTGTGTTCCCAAACATCAGTAGTTTATTATTGTGCTTCATCTGAACGCTCTAAGTATATTTATTATGGAGGCTTTCCCAGTTGCAAGCTAATTTTATATTTTATTACTGATACTTTGCACCATCTTCGCCAAAAGGTGAAGATTTGGTTTTCTTGATGGAAATGGGGCTTTATTTGCAAATGTTATGCAGTACTTTAGGGCTGTGAAATGATTAATCGCATCCAAAATAAAATTTGTGTTTACATAATATATGCGTGTACTATGTATAATATTTTGGTATAATATAAATACACACACATCATGTTAAATTTAAGTTATTTATATATCAAATATTTATATTTATATATATATAATATAAACTATATATAAATGTATACATACAAATATTTCTTAAATATATTCATGCATGTTTGTGTATTTATATTATACACAGTTCACACACATATATATTTTATGTAAACCAGTATTTATTTTGGATGCGATTAATCGTTTCACAGCCCTACAATATTTGCGCACAACGGCTAATTACACAAAAGTGCACTTCTGTGAGTTTACAAACATGTTCCACATGTGCCCAAAAATATTTGACACAGAGTCCATTAAATGTATTTGTACCTATTATTAGGCCACATAAATAATGTAACAAACTTAAGAACAGATTTTGCATTTTATGCAGAGCACATTTCTGAAATGAGTGCGGCAGTAGACGATTATTAAGGACAATAAATCGATTCCAATATTTTCCGAATGCATCGCCATTCTCTCTCGAATCGATTCTGAGCTTAGTTTTTAACAGCGGATGGCGCTCTAGGACAGTGACGGGTAGGTTTAGGGATCAGTGTTTGGTGTAGGCAATCAGTACATGACCAATGAAAACTTTAGAATCGGCTGCAGGGCGGGATTTCCACTGAAGTGGTTTGGGGAAAAAAATCACGCGTTCTAGGCTAGTTTTTAACAGCAGAAGGTGCTCTAGGCTAGTTTTTAACAGAAGATTGGCGCTCTAGGCTAGTTTTTAAAAGCAGATGGCGCTCTAGGCTAGTTTTTAACAGCAGATGGCGCTCTAGGCTAGTTTTTAACAGCAGATGGCGCTCTAGGCTAGTTTTTAAAAGCAGATGGCGCTCTAGGCTAGTTTATAACAGCAGATGGCGCTCCAGGCTAGTTTTTAACAGCAGATGCGCTCTAAGCTAGTTTTTAACAGCAGTTGGCGCTCCAGGCTAGTTTTTAACAGCAGATGGCGCTCTAGGCTAGTTTTTAACAGCAGTTAGCGCTCCAGGCTACTTTTTAACAGCAGACGGCGCTCTAGGCTAGTTTTTAACAGCAGACGGCGCTCTAGGCAAGTTTTTAACAGCAGTTAGCGCTCCAGGCTAGTTTTTAACTGCAGATGGCACTCCAGGCTAGTTTTTAACAGCAGACGGCGCTCTAGGCTAGTTTTTAACAGCAGATGGCGCTCTAGGCTAGTTTATAACAGCAGATGGCGCCTCAGGCTAGTTTATAACAGCAGACGGCGCTCCAGGCTAGTTTATAGCAGCAGATGGCGCTCCAGGCTAGTTTTTAACAGCAGACGGCGCTCTAGGCTAGTTTTTAACAGCAGATGGCGCTCTAGGCTACTTTATAACAGCAGATGGCGCTCTAGGCTAGTTTTTAAAAGCAGATGGCGCTCTAGGCTAGTTTTTAACAGCAGATGCGTTCTAGGCTAGTTTTTAACAGCAGTTGACGCTCCAGGCTAGTTTTTAACAGCAGTTAGCGCTCCAGGCTAGTTTTTAACAACAGATGCGCTCTAGGCTAGTTTTTAACAGCAGATGACGCTCTAGGCTAGTTTTAACAGCAGATGGCGCTCTAGGCTAGTTTATAACAGCAGATGGCGCTCTAGGCTAGTTTATAACAGCAGATGGCGCTCTAGGCTAGTTTATAACAGCAGATGGCGCCTCAGGCTAGTTTATAACAGCAGACGGCGCTCCAGGCTGGTTTATAACAGCAGATGGCGCTCTAGGCTAGTTTATAACAGCAGATGGCGCTCTAGGCTAGTTTATAACAGCAGATGGCGCTCTAGGCTAGTTTATAACAGCAGATGGCGCTCCAGGCTAGTTTATAACAGCAGACGGCGCTCCAGGCTAGTTTATAACAGCAGATGGCGCTCTAGGCTAGTTTATAACAGCAGATGGCGCTCCAGGCTAGTTTATAACAGCAGATGGCGCTCTAGGCTAGTTTATAACAGCAGATGGCGCTCCAGGCTAGTTTATAACAGCAGATGGCGCTCTAGGCTAGTTTATAACAGCAGATGGCGCTCTAGGCTAGTTTATAACAGCAGATGGCGCTCCAGGCTAGTTTATAACAGCAGACGGCGCTCCAGGCTAGTTTATAACAGCAGATGGCGCTCCAGGCTAGTTTATAACAGCAGATGGCGCTCTAGGCTAGTTTTTAACTGCTCAAATGCTAACAGCCGAGTCTGAGAATGTACTTGCACCTCAGAATGCTTTTTTGACGCAAGATTAATGTAAACACCCATGTAATTCACTTCAACCTTTCCGAACTTTATGAAGAACTTTCGAACTTAAGGTTCCGGTGGTGTGTGTAAGGCATTAGAAGACCATCCGCTGTTAAAAAATAAGTTCAGAATCAATTCGAGAGTAAATCGCGATGCATTCGGAAAATCTCAGAATCATTTCGATTCACAATGCATCGATTTATAATCCCAGCCCTACACTGCAAAAATTATTTTCTTACTTAGTATTTTTGTCTTGTTTCCAGTCCAAATATCTCTATAAAAGATATTTGAAAGGAAATAAATCAAAATTAAGTGAGTTTTTGCTTAACTAAAAATTATCTGCCAATGGGGTAAGAAAAATAATCTTAATTCAAATTAAATTTTTTTTTTTACCCCTTTGGCAGATAATTTAGCTTATTTAAAGCAAAAACTCTTTTTGATTTATAACCCCAGAAAACCAGACATAATATCTTATGGCATCTAGTAAATGCATCTTGATTTAAGAATTTTTAGATATTTGGACTGAAAACAAGACAAAAATATTAAGTAAGAAATGCATTTTTTTGCAGTGTAACGATGACTTAGCTTTAGCATGACAGATTCCCGTAACGCCTTCCTCAAACAAAGATGCTTTCAGATCTCGGTCGCAGCGATGTCGTCGAACGTGACTTCGTTTCCACTGCTCTCGTCGTCCTGTTCTCTCGACTCGAGCTCGAGTTTCAGTTCACGAAGCGATCGCTCCAGATCACGGTTTCTTTTGTACATCTGCACGTAGTTCTGCTGCAACTGCTTCTGGTATCGAATCACTTTACCCTTCTCCTCTTCCCAGCTCTTCCTCTCGCTCTCGAACGCAACCGCCTGATCCGACGAGTGCTGGGATGCGTACGCGAGCTCGGCCTTGAGTCGGTCGACCTGATGCTTGGAGGCTTTCAGGTCCTCGTTTTTTTCGTGAGACGTCGACTCCTCCAGACGGCTCATTTTCTCTCTGAGAAGCTCGTTCTCGCTCTTGCGGCGCTGCAGCTCGTTCTCGCAGACCTCGAGCTCTAGGGTTCGTGTGTGTGAGGTTGTGTGTGCCTCCTGAAGCTGACTCTGGCACGTCTTCAGCTCCACACACACGTCTCTCAGTTGCCCGCGCACCGACACCAGTTCACCGACTCGCTGAGCCAGATCCGCCTGAAGGTCTTTAAGCTGCTGCTTCAGCATCGAAATCTCACCAGACTTCTGGCACACCTAAGGGATAAAGCCAAAAATGACTTAAAGGATTAGTTCACCTCAATGCCATCCAAGATATCCATGTCTTTCTTTCCTCAGTGGAAGAGAAATTAAGTTTTTTGAGGAAAACATTTCTGGATTTTTCTTCAAATAATGGACTTCAATGGCAACCAACGTTTTGAAGTCCAAATCAATGCAATTTTTAAAGGTCTTTGAAGTGCTTTAATGGCTGTGCACGATCGCAGCTGAGGAGGAGGGGCTTATCTAGCGAAACGATGGGTCATTTTCAAAAAAAAAAATATATATCTGTATACTTTTTAACTACAATTGTACGGATTGAGCTGATCTGCAACGGGCCGGGAACTATGTCATCACGTTGAAAGGTCACGCTCAATGTCGTGGGCACCGGCGGAAGTACCGCCCCACTGTTTACAAAGCGACCAATACAATTTGAACTATCCTCCTTCGCACGGTCGAGTTGGGCGGTACTTCCGCCGTTGCCCGCGACATCAACATGACCTTTCAACGTGATGACGTAGTTCCCGGCGCGTTGCAGATCACGATATCTACTAAAGCAGAAAAATACCATAATCTGTTTGCATATATTGAGGAAAGATGCTCGTTTCTATGAAAAACACTTCTACAGCCGGGTATTTTACCTTGAAATGTGCGTTTCCAGGCTGTTTTTGTTTTGGTATGTGATGCTACACGTAGACAATTTGTCTATTTTCATTGTCCATTGCGCTCGTTTCTGTCGTGTGTCTCAAACTGGCGACAGTGTGAGCGTCGAGTCTGTGGAGGCGGGAAACAGTGATCTCGGATATTTTGAATAGGACTACAGTTCCTATTTCCTCCACCAGTTGTCATTCTTACAGACTGCACCTTTAACTATAATTTCAAGAGGCTATAAAGCATTAGTTCACTTCAGAATTAAAATTTCCTGTTAATTTTATTTCCCCCACAAAAAATTAAAAGGTAAAACAACGATGTCTGATGTTGTTGGTTTACCTTTATTTTTTGATAAAACACTAGGTCGGTTCTTACGCCTACGTCACACTTGACCTTTCAACTTGATTACGTAATGTGTGTTGCATCACAGCTAGTGCAAGATGAGTATTTGTGGTTTAAAAGTATATAAATGTTTATTTAGTTATAAATGTCCGCTGGTTTGTCTAGATCAGACTCTTATTCCTCGGCTGGATCGTGCCGAGACTTTGAAGCTGCACTGAAACTCACTTTTAAAGGTTTAGTTCGCCCATTTAAGACCAGAAGTTGTATGGAATCCTTACCAGCACTATAGTGCATACACACTGACCCACTCTGTAGTCACCTCCCTGGTCAGAGTTTTGGCCGCTGGAAGTTTTTCAAGAAAGTACTCCCGGTTAGTTTCCGGGGCCTCAAAACTGTGCGTTTTTACGTAAAGAAAGTAAAAAAACGTTTTACGCAACGTTATTTGCGTTTCAAAGCTTGATTAATTTAACACACAAAAAACACGCCGGTCAGAATTCATACCTCAGTTTTAATCGCCACTATTTTCTTTCCATTTCTATCAATCCGCGCTGCTGTCAATGTCTACATAACGTGAGTGGAGGTGGGGCTCATTTGCATATTCATAGAACCGGGCATACTAAATGAGGCAAGGGTGTCGAGTTACATTGAAAAAATTTAAGCCATGAAGACATTTTTTTTCAATTAAAAAACATTTAAATCTAATTTTGGTGATAAAAGATGAGTTTTAAGGGATACAATAATTGACCATGAAATTAAAATAGACCGTTCCTATCTTAAAAACACATTGATACATGACTGTAAAGTTTTTTTGTTTATGCAATCCTAATTTTTTTAACTAGGAAGCACATGTTATCCTTTGGGAAGAATGTAAGCTACAAGCTCTGTAATAAATATAATTAATAAAGTTAAGAACCAGCTGAGAAATGCAAAACAAAAACTTGCTTTTTTCCTAAGCATAGTCTCACAATCTCAGTTAGTCCCTAGCCACTACTTCTACTTCTTGATTTCTAGACGGCAAGATTGATTTTCATTAAAGTCCCCCTGCAGTCAATAATTGTATCCCTTAAAACTCATCTTTGATCACCAAAATTATATTGAAACATATTTTCTTCAATGCCTTAAAATATCTTGTCTGTAACTCGACACCCTTGCCTCATTTAGTATGCGTGGGTCTATAAATATGCAAATTAGCCCCGCCTCCACTCACTCACTCACTCACTCACTCAGAGATCCACTCGTTGATGATCACACGTTGATCTGATTGGTTACAAGGTAGTTTGTGACGTCAGAAACACCAGCGATTTCAAAGCGTGTTTTTGAGACTGTCTTTGGTTCACTGGAAATGCATGCAAAGCAAAATCTTGCTTTATTCCTAAGCATAGCCTCACAATCTCAGTTAGTCCTAGCCATTACTTCTTGTAACGCTGTAATCGGACTCCTCCTCACCTCCCACTTGCTCTCTTCGAGTCTGGGTCCGAGGTGTGTGTGCTCCCGCTCGTAGGAGTCGCACCGCTCCTCGAGTCTCTGCCGCTCCTGCAGGATCTGCGTCATGTCCTCGCTCTGCTTCTTCTTCTCCTGCTGGAGCTGAAACACCTGGAGCTGCAGGAGCTGAAGTTCACGCTGAGCTTTCTGGGACGCTTTCTGCATCTTAGCGGCACACGTCTGTCTGAACTCCTCCATCTCCAGCTCCGTGCGCTTCTGCCTCTCCTCGTACACCTAAGACAACACACACACACACACACAAGCATATAATCTGTTAGAAACTACCCAGCAAGAGCCGTCATTTCACTGTCTAGGTTAACTATAGTCCACCTATGAGTCAAATCATATTCATTTATACAGCGCTTTTAACAATATAGATGTTTTAAAGCAGCTTTACAGTGATAATAGGAGATTACAGTAACAGAGATTGTTTAGGCTTTACAGCGGCTCTAGAATAAAGTTATTGTCCAGATAAAGTTAGTTTTTGATTGATTCACTTCCATTGTAAAGATCATTAGTTATTAGGGGTGGGAATTGGCAAACATGTGATGATTCGATAGTATTGCGATATTTGGGCCATTATTGCAATTCTTAACATATTCCGATTCAAGTCCCCCATATTACTCAAAGGCCATTACAAAAAATGAGGAAAATAAGACTCACTTCAAATGTCACATTTAATTCTGTAAACATGATCTTCTACACATTAACTGAAGTGCAAAAACTTGAAAGCTTGTTCTTGAACATTCAGGACACAGGACCTTATCACAGGACAGGACGTAATTATTCTCTGAATAGGAGACCTCTCACATGAATGATGAGCTCCCAGTACATAAACTTAAAATTATTTAAATACAATAGAGTAACATAAACCTGTAACTCATAAAACCGAAATGTATCCACACGGAGCGTCGTGTGCAACCGGTTGTAATAGTGAAGCCATTTTCATTTGAATTTGCTGTTGAATGCAGGACAACAAAGCAACGCAACAAGCGCCACCTTGTGGATGTAATACGCGACTGTAAATTATCAGAGTAAACTCTGAGAAAACCAATGGAGAAAACCCCAAAGTAAAACAGATAATTTTATAATTAAATATTGCAAAACTGTATCGATATAACTGCGCGCGCAAAATATCGCGATACTGAACAGAATCGATTTTTCCCCCCACCACTATTACGTTCTACGGTGCAAGTTTTTAATTTTTTTACAATGTTATCATCTCTGTGTAAACTTCAAAAACGTGAATCTGTGAAAACGATGACGGCGTGCACATGCATGTCTATATGTGCATTTGAATACAAGTAACACACTTCTAGCCATAATAACCTTGAATTTGGTTACATGTCGTTTTTGCCGAAATAACTTGCGAGGTGTGTGATATTCCATCATGTAAGCAAAGTCAACAGTGATTACAAGGTGTTTGGTTTCATTTCTTTATCTAATTGACGACGAGTGTATTCCTGGGCTCTGGTTTTTGACGTCTATTAAATTTTCACTGACGGCCCAAATTTTGCCTTGTTTTAGCCTCGACATCTGGGCTGTGTTTGACGCTATTAGACGTCTTTTAAAAGCAAAATTGCTTGCTAGTCTTCAGTTTGAGTTTGGATCAGGGTATGAAACAAATGCGGGTAAATATCAACTGTGGCGGATAACGCTGTCAAATCTCTAGCCAATTTGGTGTTACTTATGATGTTTACTCACTTTGCTGGGAAAGTTTGTGTAAGACAGATCTGCACAGATTTAGCACAAACACTGAACTCGAATCATCATGATTTGTGACCCCGGATCACAAAACCAGTCACAATCACACGGGTATATTTGTGGCAATAGCCAACGATAAATTGTATGGGTCAAATTTACAGTATAGATTTTTCTTTTATGCCAAAAATCATTAGGATATTAAGATCATGTTCCATGACGATATTTTGTAAATTTCCTACCGTATATATATAAAACATTGAGTGGATGACGAACACAAATGCACAACTTTAAAGGAGATTTTCTCAATGTTGCGATTTTTTTTGCACCCTCAGATTCCAGATTTTCAATAGTTGTATCTCGTCCAAATATTATCCTATCCTAACAAACCATAGATCAATGGAAAGCTTATTTATTCAGCTTTTTCTTTTTTAAATGGCCCATGTTTTGTGGTCTAGGGTCTCATATAAACAACATTAAAGCTTTAGATGGTCCTAAAAGAGATGAAACCGTCACACACACCTGACAGATGGCGGATTCGTTCTCATCCAGGTTTTCCCGGAGTTGCTGTAGTTCCTGATCTCTCTCTCTCAGCTTGTCCTCCAGATCCCTCATGATGTTCTCGTAGACCTCGACGGGTGGAGGCGAAGGTCTTCCCGATCCCACATCCGACAGCATCATCTGTCCTCGGCCTCCCAGAGACCCCGAGCTCTTGCTGGACGAGGAGCGCCCGCTGTCGGAGTTCGAGTGTGCGTGAGGTTTGCTCGGCTCGCTCTGGTTATACGCCGGGAGATTCGCTAACGAGGCGCGAGCCGTTTCCGTCATGCTGAACGATTGGCTGAACAGGCCGTTGCGAGCGCCGCTGTACGAACTGCGTCGCTCCGTCGTTCTGTCGGGCGTAATGTCCTCGTCTTCCGGAGAAAACCTGCTGAGGTTTCCTTGGCTTCCCGAGAGACCGGCGCCGGGCCGCGGAGACAAGAACTGCACGGCGTTCCGGCTCCTGGGAATGACGGGTTTGAAGGCAGTGGGTCTGATTATGGCCTGCTGAGCATTCTGGGAGAAAACAGAGTCAGAGATGATGAGAAACGGAAGCATTAGCTGGTAAACACTGATAAGTATACAGAAATAAGTTTGAGTGATGGATACTGGATGATTCTCAGTTTTTGCCAAGTATCATGTGCTTAGATCAACTTTACTAGCAGCCAATCAGATCTTTGATATAACAAAAGGTCATAGTGAAGGTTTGGCTCTGGGCTTAAACACCGAACTTGACCCTCATGGTTTGAATTTAAGGATACACCAGTATTTAAAATCTGGCCAGTACCATTAAGCTGATAACTATTTTCATTTGATAAATTGCTGACCTTTGCCGTCATCGAGCGCTCACTTAATGAATTATAAATAAAATATTGATAAATTAAATGTAATAAAATTTCTAATATTGGATATGATGCAGATTAAATGTTTTTTTAAAAAAAACACTTTTTTTATTTTTTTTAAACACTGACTTTACCTTTGCAGTCAAGCATAATAAAATATTGAATTGAATAAAATAAAATATTGATAAATTAATATTAATAAAATGTTTATTTATTTATTTAACTAACTACCTTTGTGGTAATCAAGTGCTCACTTAATAAATATAAAAAGAAATTAAATTGAATTAAATAAAATTAAATTTATAAATGAATTGTAATAAAATTGTATTGGCTGATTGATGCAGATTAAATTTTTTTAATTAACGTTTATTTATTTAACTAACTACTTTTGTAGTCAACAAGCGCTCACTTAATAAATATGAGAAATTCAATTCAATTCAATAAAATATTGAGATATTAAATGTAATAAAATTCTAATATTGGTTGATATGATTTATGATTTTTGGGCTTTATTATGCTAGCTATAGGAGAGTATAGAGGGGGACCAGGATATTTGTATTAATCCCTAATCCTGTACTCTGTAATTCTGATATTTTAATGAAAAATTTCACAAAAAACAGTATGAATCATTCAAAATAAGACCAGAAACGTGCAAAAATTCTTTCAATGAATTACTCACCCTTTCTAACTGTCCAGACACAGGAACCAGTTTCGGCGGCCCATCCACACCAGCCATTCCCACATCCAAATGATTATCATTCCAGTCCCGTATCAAGTCCTCATGGGAATACGATCGAGTGCCGAAGGCTTTGGCTCTGCCGACGAAGCCTCTCCTCTTGCTGGATGGGGTCCGGCTTCCAGCCTGGGAAGCGTCGGATAACAGGCGTCCCGATCCCGGCGTTCCCTTGCGGAAGTTGGTACTGACCTCGATATTGTCTCGGTCGGGATAAGTGATGTGATTGGGCTTCATGGTGCTGATGGCTCCCATCGCTCCCATTAGGCCTGGTCCTGTGTGGTCAATGGACACGGGAAGAGACTGGATCAGCGCCATGGCTGACGACCCGGGAGCTCAGAAAACCTGCAGTCAAACCAAAAATCATTCACACACCAGATATCATTTATAGGACACTATAGTTCATTTATGCAAGTGAGGAGAGCAAAATAAAGTAAACTGTGACATATTATACCCGAAACATTTGTCATATACAGTGACTACCAGTAAAACTTTGCGACTAAAATGATTGGGACACTTTGATCTGATCATGTTTTGCTGAAGTGTTTTTTCTTTAATAACTAATGCAGCTTTTTACACCACAGACTGAACAACATGAAGCATTGCTTGGTGATTGGTTGAGCTAAACTGGTATTATCTAATTGTGTAGTTATATTTAACAGCTGACAGATATTCAACATAATTCATGTGTGAGAGTCTAACAGAAGGACGGACAAAACCAGTCAAATATCAACTGATCTAATAACTCTGAGTTCTGCTAATTTTCTATATAGCGAATAAACTGATAATGTGAGAAATGTTAAAGGTGTGTGAATAAACTTTGGTTTGTCTGTAGATGAGACACACGTTATTGGACACATTAATAAACCATAATAGACCATCATTAAAACCAGTGCAGTCCTGGGAGTGTTCATGCTAATCATTAGCACTAACTCACTTAGCTCATATGGGATTAATCTTCATTAGATTAACGAATCCAAGTTTCGACAGTTTCAAACAATAAGAGCACTAAATCTGATTAAATCTCTCCTCACCGTTCATAACATCTGCGTTTCCGTTTGCTTCATCAAAACTATCAAGGAGAAATGGTGTGTTTTACTTCTGTGTTTCAGAACGGCTCAATGAATGATTTTTCAAACTGGTTAAACAAGTTTTTTGATTATGATTCCTTTGATGGAGCAGAAATTACACATTTAACCTTTAACCAACAGCCTTAGCTGACTATAGGCGGAGCAAGTTGTTATTTTAAAGGTCAAAATCCAGCTTTTAATGTTGTTTATGTGTCTATGTGGAGTTTTTAATATGCTTTAAGACAAACCATGTGTAAATTCATAAGTCGACAGCATTGCTGAGTATTTTCTGCTTAAAACTGCAGTGAACCAAAGACAGTCTCAAAAACACGCTTTGAAATCGCTGGTGTTTCTGACGTCACAAACTACCTTGTAACCAATCAGATCAACGTGTGATCGTCAACGAGTGGATCTCTGAGTGAGTGAGTGAGTGGAGGCGGGGCTCATTTGCATATCATAGAACCGCGCATACTAATAGAGGCAAGGGTGTCGAGTTACAGTCAAGATATTTTAAGGCATCGAGGAAAATATGTTTCAATATAATTTTGTTGATCAAAGATGAGTTTTAAGGGATACAATTATTGAGTGCAGGGGGACTTTAAGAAAATCTCATAAAGACAAACAATTTTTATTATAATGTAAATGATTGTGAATCATTCGTCATAAAAATAGAAACATGAGGAAATCTAAGTCTAGAATTACTGCGTTCTCCTACATTTACATGCTTCCACGTGAACCTCAAGCATTAAAAAACAAAAACCTGTTTGTTCTTTCAAAACGAGGAACAAAGTCATTTTCCAGACGCTTCACCGTCTCTGTTCCTCTGTGGTGGAATCAGATTTAAACCTCCATATGATTATCAGAAACAGCTCAACTACCACAACCATAAACAAACACTAGCTATAATCTAGTCTTGCCATTGTGCTCTGTGAATAATTCCTCATTTGTAAGTACTTTGAATAAATGTAAATATAATGAAGCACTGACTGCAAAATCCCTCAGCTGAAGTGGTTCATGTTTCACGAGATCAGTGTTTGAGTCGTCATGTATCATACGCTTTACGCAGGATCACAGATACACATCTCGTCCTTAAATACACGTCTCCGTCTCACAGAAATACACGGATTACAAGTAATGGTGTCGTGTTTGCTGCCTCCTACTTCCCTCTGACAAATCTGACATTTTCTCCTGGACAGCAATGAGATTAAATGGAGAACAATGAGATTTTGCCTGAAGTCACATGTACTTGCGTTTTCATTTCTCCACACTGAAGTTCATCACACTACAGCAAGTTGTGAATGTTGTTGACACTCCAGTAATCTCTCGTTTCAGAAGAGATCTCAACAACTGCTCAGATTCAAGAGAGGAACCTTTTTCATCATTGATCTGAGATGCTCCAAATTCATTTTATAGCTCGAAACTCTCCGATTCACACAGAACTGGGTTTTTTCTAGATGCAGGTCAGTTGATAGAAAAAAAACAAGGTCTTGAGACAAAAATTGAGCGTATTTTAACTTGAGCGTCACATCCTTATAACGCTGCGTCACGTGTGAGAAGCTGCGATGGTCAAACGCGTCCATCTAGCGCATGTTTACACTGAAAAACACAGAATCTGATTTACTTCTCTTGAGGAATATTAGGAGAAACATCTCAAGAAAAGCTGATTCTTTATTTAGTCTCTAAACAATGAGTCTCTTTAGTGAGAGAATGATTGGTCTAAGATTGAACTAGTGCCTGTCAAGCAGACACCGTTTCAGCACATACACACACACACACACACACACACGGTTCTTCTTTATAATCACATACCTGATGTTAAATCCTGCATGTCGCCTGATTCTGTGACGCTGATGTGTGTGTCCGTCAGTCCGCTTCGCTTTCTCTAGCTGAAGTGCTTCAGTCTCAGAGTGTGTGTGTGTGTGTGTCCGCTGCACGTGTGTAATGTAGCTCTGTCTCCACTCGTTCTCAAACCCCTCTAAGCACTCGCACTCTTCCGTCTCTCTCCTTCTCCGTCCTTCAGTGTCTTATTATTTTCTTCGGTACATCATGTACTCGTGTGTGTGTGTGTGTGTGTGTGTGGGCAGTGTTGATGGAAGTTACCTTGAAAAGTAATGCATTACAATATTGCATTACTCCCTTAAAAAGTAACTAGTTACTAGTTACTTTTTAAGAAAAGTAATGTGTTGTTACTTTTTCTCACCTGGGCTTGTTTGTTTTTTTATAACAAAAAGTTATATTTTTTGGCAAATGTAAAACCCTTTCAGGCAAAAATTGAAAATAATAAGGCTGAAGGAAATGCAAATTCACATGTAGAAAGTTTAACACTTCACCAATGAAAACAAAAAATCTAAAGTCATTTTTGCTTATGGTTTAACTGAATTATCGAAGATCAGCAGCAATTACATTGGTCAATAAAGTGAGATGTATAAAAATATTTGTTTTATTTAACATATTTAATTATTGGAGGTTTGTGTATTATTCTGATTTTGCATTTCACTGATTTCATTCATTTTGAGGAATACTGAATCGTATTTTTGTGAGAGAGATTAGTAACGCATGCTAACGTGTGCTCACACACACACACACACACACACACACACACACACACAACGTCTCTGCATTTACTCACAATTTTTCTCAACATGAGGACAGGAGAGCTGTCAGTCAATAAAAGTGAAAAGAAAGTAACTTGCGTTACTTATTTGAAAAAGTAACTCTGATATTTTGCTGGAAATTTAATAGTAATGCGTTACTTTAATAGTTACTTGAAAAAAGTAATCTGATTACATAACTCAAGTTACTTGTAATGAGTTACACAACACTGGTTATGGGAATATTCCACGATTAAGCAATACTGACAACGCTAGTTCGTACACAACGATTTAACACAACAACGTGACTCTTTTAGACACAAGTGCTCATCCAGGGGTCCGGCTCCACTAGGGGCCTCAAAAATAAAAACATAAAACAAGACAAAACCTTAAGCTTTAAAATAAGCTTTAAAGGAAATCAAGATGTTAATATATTACTTATTTGAATAAATTTTTTTGTCTCTTTGGAGAAGCAGGATTCTCGTGGTTTCTAGACCTGGAAATGAATCAAATCCTAAAATAATAGGCATTTTTATAATGTATATATATTTTTCTAGATATGTCATGATCTAAAACATTTTATCGGGTAGAAATTGTAAGTAAAAAAAAATGTAAAGTGTGAAAATGTTTTAAAAGACACTTAATGTTCAGTAATATTGTTGGTTTGACTGCACTGACACTATCAGGGGCTGTTTACACCACTCCGGTTTCAACTAAACACTTTTTAAGCGTTTTGGCTGTTCATTTACACAAAAAACGCGTTTTGGGTGCATGAACGTCATTCGTGCGTATTACGTACCCTCAGATGAGAACTAAATAAACTGAATTGAGCTGAATAATTAACTATTGTCTCTGTTAAGCTGTTTTCTTGTTTCGCAGTATTAATTTTGCAACATTAACTGTTATTTTCCTGTGAAGCTGCTTTGAAACGATCTGTGATGTAGCTGACTAATGATGCCACTAAATACATGCAAGTGCAACAAGGTTTCATTAGCACTAATACTACAAACGCGTGTTTCTGAACACGTCCAGATGTGTTACCAGTATTTGATGCTGAGATGGATGTTAATAGCAGGTGTAAACGCTTCATATGCTTCAGTTTATACAAGAGCTCATTTTGCATTCACACGCAGTCTACAACATGAATACAAGAATACAGTGTATGTAAACACACATCAGGTGATCCCAAAACCAGCCAATTAAGACCAGTTAGCTGATTAGATAAGTAATATTCATTCAAACCAGTATGAGCAACACTAATAGTAATCCTCCGAGAACGACAGTGACACATGAAGCCGTAAATACAAACACACATTAAATTCATCATCACACTTGCAGAGGAAAGTTCTGAATGAGTGTGATGTGCTGGTGTATATATAGCCGTGTGTAAGTAGGCTACAGCGTGCCGAGTGTCTCTCTCAGGTCCTGTAAATGGGTCACACTGGACACGGTTAAACTGGTTCTACAGGCGACCAGAACAGAACGACATGAGACAAGAAAATATATTCACGATCAACCCCGAAACACACACACACACACCTTTAGTCAACATTTATCCGCCCACGTCTTGTGTTGAAGACAGCAAGAAATAATATAACGAATATAGTGCATGTATTTATTCAAACGCTCCTCAGAGTTCATTCCTCTAACTATCGAGTTTATGGTCACTGAAATGCTTTCCTGAGGTTAAACGAGACGTGAAATATGCACATTAAACGCTGTTATTGACATATTTCCGTGGTTGAAGCGCTGATTGTTTTCAGTAAGTCGTTCTGTATCTTTTAAAACATGTCCATTCATGTTTATGTGGTGCTGTAACTAGTAAAGAGGAAGAGATGATCGAAAGATGATTTTCTGTTGTGAAATTTTGATGCATCACTAGAGAAAAGAATGCATTGTTTTGATTGCATGAAGGGGAAAATTGCATGAACTTTTCATATATATATATATATAAAGGATATTTAGATATATAGGATATATAGTATTATTTTTGTTCAATCATTTGTTAACAAGCATGTATTTTTTACTTCAATGAGCTCATTGTTTCTGCCTTAAGCTTAAATACTTTTAAGCTTAAGTACATTTTTAGCTAATCATGCTTTGATACGTATTGTAAAAAGTGCTATAAATATAAATGTGAAATTGAATTGAATTAACTAAAATCAGTGTATTTAAATGCAATGCAAGTTGATTTGGATAAAAGCATTAACGTAATGCATTTCTAAGGAAAATGTTAATGTGATTTGTGTTTTATAGGCTTGAATATTGCCCGAATCCTGAACCGGTGAACCTGACATTGTTTTTGCAGGCCTCGATCTCCATCACGGCCCAGTTTGAGCCCGTGTTTCTGTGCCGGGACACGAGATCCGGACAGCTCCCGGTGCCGGCCGTGCCAAGCTCTCACTGGGAACACTGGCAACAACAGACCTACTTTAGATGACCAAAAAAACACAGAAACCACTGACGGTTAACCCACGAGAGACCAGGAGAGAATCATCTGAGAACTGAGAAGACTTAAAGTCCCCATGAAATCAAAAATGACAATGCTAGTTTTTTTATGTAATATTGCAGTGTTTATTCTTTCTTTTTTTCTTTTCTTTATTTCTAAAGCACTTTCAACGCAACTCAATGTTAACACAAAGTGCTGTACAATATAAATGAACACAACATAATACAGACATTATACCAGCTTTGATTAAGGTGTTTTTTAAGCTTCAAACTTGGTAGAGATGAAGCATTTTTAACCCAAATTGGTCAATTATTCCAGACGGAGCAAGATTACAGGATCTCAAGGACCTGTTTGGTTATTCTGAATTATTTATCATTACACGTCAATGTTTTTTTAATAATCTTGAATCAGAATAACACTTTGAAGATGTGGGCGGGGCAACCTGTCACTCACATGAGATCAGCCAATAGCATAAAAGTCTCATTTACTCCCTATTATGTTTCGATTAAGCTGGGAAAAAAAGTCATGCATCTCTTTGTCGTCCATTAAAAATACAACAACTCTTCAAATTGTCTGCCAAGCTCTAAAAAAAATAATAAAAAAAAGCACCATTGAAAAAAAAGTGCCATCGCACTATCATAACAATAATGCATGTCAATTTTCAGTGAGTTTGTTGCACAAAAAGCATTGCATGACTTCAGAAGATTTAAAATATAGTGCAATGATACACTTTTATTGTGCTTTTTCGTCGTCTCTGCTTTAATATGAAAAGATCATATTTCCTGAATCATTCCTCTAAAGTTCGACTCATAATAAGTTATACAGATTTGAATAGAAATGAAGGTGAGTAATGAGAAACGTCTCTTCACGCCTGTATATGGCACATAACTCACAGCCAGGACTTTACATAAACAGTTGGACTTTATATTAATTAAATAATCTCCAAGCATCTCAATCATAACCGAGACCTTTACCTCACACAAGGCTTCCTCTGCTCTAATGACGGCTCTATAAATAGCGAGTGTATTAATAGCGTTTACAGAGAACTATGGGTTATGGGAAGCCACGCCTGATTTATGTTCAGTTCAAATATAATCTAATTATATTAATAGACTACAGAACAAACTCGATGAAAGAGGAGAATCTAACAAAGCCGATGAAACATGACTGATAACCCAAGCCTATTTTAGGAGCATTATCGTCTTTTGTTTACGCATTACTGTAATTTTAATTGAGATGTGGGGGTGAACTGAAAATGCCACTGGAGCTGCTGGACCATAAATTTTAATGGTCATTTTCTCTCATTTTTCTTTTTTCTCACACACACACACACACACACACACTCAGATTCTTTCCTGAGAAACCTTGAGACGCTCCCAGAGGACCAATAACAAGAACATCAACAAGTGGCTGCACAGGAAATGAGGTCATCAAACTGTGTGTGTGTGTGTGTGTGTGTGTGTGTGTGTGTGTGTGTGTGTGTGTGTGTGTGTGTGTGTGTGTGTGTGTACAGACTGGAGGAACAGCGGATGTGGGTTTGACCATCATGAGCTTCAGCCACAGAATAACTTATAATAACTCAGAGTTTCACTGTCAGCAACTGTAAACGACTACAAACCAGAAACACTGGAACATGGAGCTCAATCATGAAAATGAAGCCTGTGGTCCTGATTGGCTGAGCAGCGTCTCTTAGCTCCGCCCTCAAACACTAGTGAGACTGGAAGAGTTTGGCTCGTGTTGTTCATGTCGAGAAGACGCTGTTTTCTGAGATTGATACGGTAAAACTCACGCCATCATTACTGTTCGTATCACTGTGAGATTCAGATATGATAATGAGTGTTTGCTTTCTGGCCAATCAGAGCAGAGCATCTCTCAGAGAGGCGGAGCTTAGAGAGACTGAATCTTTATAGAAGCATTTCAGACACTGAGAGAAAAGCTGACGCTGCAGTGGAGATTATGAGGAAATTAAAGTGTTTCTGACTCTACATAAATGTAAACCTGTGCTAGGAGAAAACTAAACAATTATGAACCGTTAAAATAGCACAATGGTGCACTTTAACTAAAATCCCGAAGCCGAAACAAGCATCACCATCAATACGGCTCATGATGATGAGTAACTGTACTAGAATTTCCTGAGCACTAAGGACATGTCTCAGGTTCAGGGATGTTGATCTGTTAAACGAAGACTTTAAGCGTTTACACACAAACAAGAGCGACCGGTAGAGCCAGGATTCCTCAGAGATTTCACAAAGACTCTTTCAATCTCCGTTAAGAGCCTGAACTCCCTCAGACATCGAGTAATTCAAATAATAACTACTTAAATTACACTGAAATAAATAAATGATGTTAACATGTTGACATATAAATGTTTGTATTACCGATGGCTCAGTGTTTGGGATGGACAACAGTATTTACTGGCTGTGAGTTTCACACTGCAATCCTTCCCTAAACGAATCTGCAAATTCATCATCAGTCAAATCTTCAGCGGCTTTACATGACCAGGCTCTCGTTTAGAAACCTGTGTGTAGGATCCGCACTAAAAGTGTGTCTGCGCCCGAAAGACAAAAAAATGTTGTACGGCAAAAAATGTTCAGAACCTGCGCAGAATCCCCTTTATAATCCCAGTCAGAGGAAGATTGTGCACACGCGTCTCCTCCCGAAATATACATATATGAGCTCGTTTTACTGTGCAGATCCTCATCTGCATATCATTTGCATATGCATATTCCATATTCATCCACGTGATCCATGTTTAAAACCGTACAAGACATTAGGAAAATATGTGACCCTGGATCACAGAACCAGTCACGAGTCGCACGGGTATATCTGTGGCAATAGCCAACAATACCATCGTATGGGTCAAAATTATCATTTTTTCTTTTATGCCAAAAATCATTAGGATATTAAGCAAACATCATGTTCCATGAAGATATTTTGTAAATTTCCTACCGGAAATATATAAACCGTTTATTTTTGTGAGTGACTGCAGCATAATCACAAACATAAATGCACAACTTTAAAGGAGATTTTCTCACTTTTAGCAACCAACCAGTCGTGATCAGGGTCATTTGACTGCTTTAATTGGGATAACAGGCCCCAAAACATCAATCATACAAAGGAACATAATCATATCAACAGATGCATATTAAATGAGCTAGAGAGGAAGGAACACAAACCACAAAAACTGCCAAAAATAAATGGTCCTGACACTTGCCAAGGCAGACTGACAGCCGCTGACGGGTCACGTAACATGCCAGAATCAGTGACGGGTCAAGTGACATGCCAGAATCAGACGCTGACGGGTCACGTGACATGCCAGAATCAGCCGCTGACGGGTCACGTGACATGCAAGAATCAGCTGCTGATGGGTCACGTGACATACCAGAATCAGCCGCTGATGGGTCACGTGACATGCAAGAATCAGCCGCTGATGGGTCACGTGACATGCCAGAATCAGTGACGGGTCAAGTGACATGCCAGAATCAGTGACGGGTCAAGTGACATGCCAGAATCAGACGCTGACGGGTCACGTAACATGCCAGAATCAGCCGCTGATGGGTCACGTGACATACCAGAATCAGCCGCTGACGGGTCACGTGACATGCAAGAATCAGCAGCTGATGGGTCACGTGACATGCCAGAATCAGTGACGGGTCACGTAACATGCCAGAATCAGTGACGGGTCAAGTGACATGCCAGAATCAGCCGCTGATGGGTCACGTGACATGCCAGAATCAGCCGCTGATGGGTCACGTGACATACCAGAATCAGCCGCTGACGGGTCACGTGACATGCAAGAATCAGCTGCTGATGGGTCACGTGACATGCCAGAATCAGCCGCTGATGGGTCACGTGACCAACCAGATTCAGCCGCTGACGGGTCACGTGACATGCCAGAATCAGCCGCTGATGGGTCACGTGACATGCCAGAATCAGTGACGGGTCACGTAACATGCCAGAATCAGTGACGGGTCAAGTGACATGCCAGAATCAGCCGCTGATGGGTCACGTGACATGCCAGAATCAGCCGCTGATGGGTCACGTGACATACCAGAATCAGCCGCTGACGGGTCACGTGACATGCAAGAATCAGCTGCTGATGGGTCACGTGACATGCCAGAATCAGCCGCTGATGGGTCACGTGACCAACCAGATTCAGCCGCTGACGGGTCACGTGACATGCCAGAATCAGCCGCTGATGGGTCACGTGACATGCCAGAATCAGCCGCTGATGGGTCACGTGACTTGCCAGAATCAGCCGCTGATGGGTCACGTGACATGCCAGAATCAGCCGCTGACGGGTCACGTGACATGCCAGAATCAGTGACGGGTCAAGTGACATGCCAGAATCAGCCGCTGATGGGTCACTTGACATGCCAGAATCAGCCGCTGATGGGTCACGTGACCAACCAGATTCAGCCGCTGACGGGTCACGTGACATGCCAGAATCAGCCGCTGATGGGTCACGTGACATGCCAGAATCAGCCGCTGATGGGTCACGTGACATGCCAGAATCAGCCGCTGATGGGTCACGTGACCAACCAGATTCAGCCGCTGACGGGTCACGTGACATGCCAGAATCAGCCGCTGATGGGTCACGTGACATGCCAGAATCAGCCGCTGACGGGTCACGTGACATGCCAGAATCAGTGACGGGTCAAGTGACATGCCAGAATCAGCCGCTGATGGGTCACGTGACATGCCAGAATCAGCCGCTGATGGGTCACGTGACATGCCAGAATCAGCTGCTGATGGGTCACGTGACATGCCAGAATCAGCCGCTGACGGGTCACGTGACATGCCAGAATCAGTGACGGGTCAAGTGACATGCCAGAATCAGCCGCTGATGGGTCACGTGACATGCCAGAATCAGCCGCTGATGGGTCACGTGACATGCCAGAATCAGCCGCTGGCGGGTCACGTGACATGCCAGATTCAGCCGCTGACGGGTCACGTGACATGCCAGAATCAGCTGCTGATGGGTCACGTGACATGCCAGAATCAGCCGCTGATGGGTCACGTGACATGCCAGAATCAGCCGCTGACGGGTCACGTGACATGCCAGAATCAGCCGCTGACGGGTCACGTGACATGCCAGAATCAGCCGCTGACGGGTCACGTGACATGCCAGAATCAGTCAGTGACGGGTCACGTGACATACCAGAATCAGTGACGGGTCACGTGACATGCCAGAATCAGTCAGTGACGGGTCACGTGACATACCAGAATCAGTGATGGGTCACGTGACATACCAGAATCAGCCGCTGACGGGTCACGTGACATGCCAGAATCAGCCGCTGATGGGTCACGTGACATGCCAGAATCAGCCGCTGATGGGTCACGTGACATGCCAGAATCAGCCGCTGATGGGTCACGTGACATGCCAGAATCAGCCGCTGATGGGTCACGTGACATGCCAGAATCAGCCACTGACGGGTCACGTGACATGCCAGAATCAGCCGCTGATGGGTCACGTGACATACCAGAATCAGACGCTGATGGGTCACGTGACATGCCAGAATCAGCCGCTGATGGGTCACGTGACATGCCAGAATCAGCCGCTGATGGGTCACGTGACATGCCAGAATCAGCCACTGACGGGTCACGTGACATGCCAGAATCAGCCGCTGATGGGTCACGTGACATACCAGAATCAGACGCTGATGGGTCACGTGACATGCCAGAATCAGCCGCTGATGGGTCACGTGACATGCCAGAATCAGCCGCTGATGGGTCACGTGACATGCCAGAATCAGCCGCTGATGGGTCACGTGACATACCAGAATCAGACGCTGATGGGTCACGTGACATGCCAGAATCAGCCGCTGACGGGTCACGTGACATGCCAGAATCAGCCGCTGACGGGTCACATGACATGCCAGAATCAGCCACTGACGGGTCACATGACATGCCAGAATTGCTGACGGGAATCGAGTTCTGCTGTTATCATGCGCTCATCAAACATTAAAACACAGCATGTGTTCAACAGCATACACTACTAATATTTCTATTTATTACAATATATAAAACTTCTCAGTAATGATTTGATGTAATTTAAGTGCTTAACTCCATTAATGAGAATGGCATATTTAATCTAAATGTGTATATCAGATGTAAAACAGAGTTTAAATCTTTCTTTTATGTATTTAAACTGTTATTGTGAACTTCACTGTATTTATGATGATGACTCATAATGAATATGAAAGTGTTTTTCCTTCATCAGTCGCTCAGATCATCATCGGTGTCGTTGATGATCAGAGTAACTCACAGGCGCACACACACATTCTCCCGGCGAGTGTGTGTTTATAAATCACAGCTCGTGTGTGTGAAGTGGCGTACGGCTCGTTCAGGGCCGGTTCTGTGCGACGCTGCCGTTATACATGAGGACACAGTTGTTCAGAACGGATTGTAAAACTGAGTCAGTTCAGCTCTAAAACACGATCCAAACTCTCTTCGTTTTACTCGGTCTTAATGAGAAACAGAAGCTCACACACCCAGATCGCCCGGATTAGGAGAGAGAGCGATTATGGCAGAGCTGATATATCAGATTTAGAGTAATTACCACAGAGACCGTCATCCACTAACGTCTGTTGCTGACGACACGAGTCCATGAATGTGAAGCGTTTGCAATCAAACTTTGTCTAATCAAACAGACTTCGTTAAGAATGATTGTCCCCGCTGAAACACAGATCTGAGGTCAGTGGAGGATCGGTCATGCAGGAAAAGTTTGACTCAAACTTATTGTTTTGGTTGACATCTTTGACAAAAACAAAACAAAACACAAGTTTGTGAGTGTGTGCATCTGTGTGTGAGTGTGGTGTAGAGAACACGTTCTGACGTTCAAACAAATCCGGTTAAGTTTTCTGATTTGTATTTTTCTTTATTTTTTGTATAAATTATTTATTGTTCTGACAGCTTAGGTCACTTTAAACAAAAATATACATATTCTTGTGCACTTTATTTTTAAAAAGCCTATATATTTGGCAGATGTAAAGCATAAATGTGTATGGTTTTTGTTTTAGTCCATTTTTTTGCAGTTAGTTTTGTTTTTGAATAAAGGGTTGGAAATTAATGTTGTTTTTCCGATTCATCGATTAATCGAAAAATAATCGACAGATTAATCGATTATTAAAATAACCGTTAGTTGCAGCCCTATAAATATGTATATTTTTCTTGACTTTAGAAGGCCCCTGTATGATTATGGATTCAAAATCTCAGGCTCCGATCACTGCCATTATAACGCTGGGAAGAGCAGGATATTTTAATATAACTCTGATTGTGTTTGGCTGAAAGAAGTCATAAACACACGGATGGCTTGAGGGTTAATAATGAGATATTTTTCATTTTTGGGACTAAACTATCCCTTTAAGTCATTTCCCCTATGGAGGAAAGTTAATGGGATTTTCCTGGATTTCATGCATTACAACTCACTGATACTTTCTGAATGCATTTGAATGGACAAAGACACTCTTTAGGATTACATAGTGTAGTTGCAACCTATACCAGCCAGACCTTGACCATCTGAAGTCCATGAACCAAAACTGACCGTGTGTGTGTGTGTGTGTGTGTGTGTGTGTGTGTGTGTGTGTGTGTGTGTGTGTGTGTGTGTGTGTGTGTGTGTGTGTGTGTGTGTGTGTGTGTGTGTGTGTGTGTGTTCCCCTGTTCTATCTATAGTATCGATTGACCAAAAAAACATCAGAGGTTGATCGAAACTTCATCTGACAGCTGATGTCAACAGTGACTAGTTAAATGCTAAACTAATGAAGAGGGAAGTTTATTGTAAACAGAACTGATATGTAAAGACCTCTATGATAATCACTGAACTGATAAACAATAATGCGACTAATAACAGCGAATGACTAGAAATACAAATGAATGGCATTTTTTAAGTTATTTCCTCGCCAAATAACCTTTCTGTGTCGTAAACTTAAGAAACATTCACGCTTTCAAAACAACCTGAGGAGGAAAAACCTGCTTCAATGTCAATACGAGACGCTCGGGCAGTTTATAACTGATCACATCTGTATAAACATGATAATAAAGTATATCATTCTGTAAGTCGTCCGATTGTTGAACAGAATAATCGCCTGTACTCACCATACTGTATCTCACACAGAGTTTGTTACTGTCCAGGTTTAATATCGTTCACTTTCTGTGCTTGCTCAGCTGTGGCTGAAGTTCCCGATGCGCGTCCCCGAGCGCGTCCCCGATCGCCCCTCCCCCTTCATTCACTCTACTGTCCGAGCGTTACAGTCATACTATGACGAAGGATTTCCTCATGAATATTAATTGCAAACTGTGGCGCTCGGCTTCACTGATTAGCTAAGAGCCTGGAGCTGATGGGCGGGTGCTGCTGAGATAGCGAATTAACTCTGTAGAAGGGGGTAAGCATAATTAATATTAATAACGTTTGGTGCTAGACGCTCCATGACGTTTTTCAAAACGTCAGCGCGACCTAATTAATATTCATAAGCTGTACCTTCGCTATACTAGTGTGTACAAAGAGGAATTTACGCTGTTTGTCCTTTAGCACAGACATTTACACAATCACTCTCTCTCTCTTTCTCTCCCTTTCTCTCTCTCACACACACACACACACTCATATACACTCGCACATACTCTCTCTCTCTCTCACACACACACACACACACACACACACACACACACACACACACACACTCATATACACTCGCACATACACACTCTCTCTCTCTCTCTCTCTCTCTCTCACACACACACACACACACACACACACACACACACACACTCCCACATACTCTCTCTCTCACACACACACACACACACACACACACACACTCCCACATACTCTCTCTCACACACACACACTCCCACATACTCTCTCTCTCACACACACACACACTATTGTTAGTCACTGCAGAGAAGGCCTACTTAAGTTTTGCAGCCAAATTCCATTGTTTTTATATTTCTATTCATGTTCCTGTAAATCTCAGTGTATACAATATAAATATACTATAACACTAATATATATATCTTACATAGTAAATACCTAAAACAAAACAAGGACTGCACCACTAACATTTTATTTATTTATTTGTTTGTTACTTTTTAATAGTCGAAATGAGGTTCAGGATTCAGACATTCACATTCTCTACAGACATGTCAAGATTTTCCCAGGCCTTTTCCCTTCAATGTGAATCATTTTTCCAGGTTTCCCACGTTCATAGAAGACCTGGGAAAAGATTTACATTTAAGCCGTTTAGCAGAAAGCAGAAAGATATTCGGTTGCTATTGATAATAGCTGTTAAACCACATAAAAAGCAACGAGAAAAGTACATAACTTAACCGTTAAACACTCCCTGAACGTCTCTGGTCTCTGACATCAGATCTCAGTCTCAGGAAATGAGTGTCTCGCATATTTATAACCTGAGCTTTTCAGACACTCGAAAACTGGTCTAACAAGAACTTCTGATCGGATGAGAATCTGGTGAGCGGGAGATTCCAGGCGTTCCTGAGCTTCTGTAACACACACACACACACACACACACACACACACACACACACACACACACACACACACACACACACACACACACACACACACACACACAGAAACAGACACAGTCAAACCAAAGTTTATTCACACACCTTCAATATTTCTCACATTATCAGTTTATTCACTAATTTAGAGAATGGTAATAAAACAAGACAAGATCTCAGAATTATTAGATCAGTTGATATCTGACTGGTTTTGTCCGTCCTTCTGTTAGACTCTCACACATGAATTATGTTGAATATCTGTCAGCTGTTAAATTTAACTACACAATTAGATAATACCAGTTTAGCTCAACCAGTTACCAAGCAATGCTTCATGTTGTTCAGTCTGTGGTGTAAAAAGCTGCATTAGTTATTAAAGAAAAAACACTTCAGCAAAACATGATCAGCTCAAAGTGTCCCAATCATTTCTGGTTTGCTAAGGTTTACTGCTTTACTTAATTTTGCTTGCATTAATGAACTATAATGTCCTGCACACACTAGTGAAGATGATATCTGGTGTGTGAGTAATCTTTGGTTCGAATGTGTTCTCTGTGTGTTTGAGCAGATCTCTGGGAGAAACTGGACCGGGAGCGTCTCGCACATTTACACACTCGCTTCTTCATCTTCATCACAGCAGTTCTGTCTGTCTTGACTCAGTCTCTGCTGAACATGCGGTGAACTGAGGATCAGACAGAGGAGAGTTCAGGAATGTCCTGACGTGGGCAACCAGAGCTATTGTTCATTGTTATTCCCACCGCAATTAGTCTCCCACAGTTCCAACGGCCATCAGCTATGTGTGTGTGTGTGTGTGTGTGTGTGTGTGTGTGTGTGTGTGTGTGTGTGTGTGTGTGTGTGTGTGTGTGTGTGTGTGTGTGTGTGTGTGTGTGTGTGTGAGTGTGTGTGAGTGTGTGTGTGTGTGTGTGTGTGTGTGTGTGTGTGTGTGTGTGTGTGTGAGTGTGTTGGGAATAGATATTTAATAATAGAATAGATGTTATATTATGGATGCATACACTACCAGTCAAAAGTTTTGGATCGGTAAGATTTTTTTATGTTTTTAAGAGAAGTCTCTTCTGCTC
Source organism: Siphateles boraxobius (assembly GCF_051911475.1). NCBI lineage: Eukaryota > Metazoa > Chordata > Actinopteri > Cypriniformes > Leuciscidae > Siphateles > Siphateles boraxobius. The sequence continues at coordinate 182,699 of NW_027508943.1, forward strand.
ACTAATCATTTATTTGATTAAAAATACAACAAAACAGTAATATTGTGAAATATTATTCCAATATAAAACATATTTTTCTTATGTGAGTATATAGTAAATATATAATGTAATTTATTCCTGTGATCAAAGCTGAATTTTCAGCATCATTACTCCAGTCTTCAGTGTCACATGATCATATTTTGATATTGTAAAAAACAGTGATGAATACAATATCACTTTTTTTTGTTTTTTTGTTTTTTTTATCAAATAAATGCAGTCTTGCTGAACAGAAGAGACTTCTCTTAAAAACATAAAAAAATCTTACCGATCCAAGACTTTTGAATGGCTATCTGATATTATTGCATGTTATCTTTGATGCTTGTTTATGCGTTTTTTGGCAAAACGAGTGTCAGTCCAAGAGGAATTTTTGGATACATTAAAACAAATAAATCATCATGCACACAAACGCATCTGAATGTGACCATAAAAAGCTTTTGTCTCTTATTTGAAATCCAGTCTATGTAGCTTAACATCTGTCTCATGTATTCAGTTTCTTCGTTCAAGCTCATTTGTGCATCTGATGTTTGTCAAACAAACGCCTGTTGCTAAAACACAGAAATACTGCTGGTTAGCTTTAGCAAGGTTTTTATAAATGATCCGTATCACTGTTACTGTAAAGTTTGGTCAGTCAGTATTTGTAGTGCCAGATTTGTTAGACTCGCCTCTATTGATTCGCATTTCAGAAACACTCAAGAGAGGCTCAGGAAGGTTTGTTTTACTTTAAAATATTAAAGGGATAGTTCACCCGAAAATGTAAATTCTGTCAGTAATTACTCTCCCTCATGTTGTTCAACCCCGTAAGACCTTCGTTCATCTTCTGAACATGAATGAAGATATTTGTGATTAAATCTGAGAGCTGGATCACTCCTCCATAGGCTTCTAAGAGACTGACACTTGTTCCCCGAAAAGTTATTAAAGACATCGTTAAAATAGTCAAAGAGACTACAGTGGCTCAATCTTAAGTTTATCAAGCGACGAGAATACTTTCTGTGCGCAAAAACAAACAAAAATAACGACTTTATTTCAACTCTTCATGTCCTTCTCTGTGGGTCTCGAGTGAGTTAGCGTAGTGTGATAGCGTAGTGTGATAGCGTAGTGTGATAGCGTAGTGAGATAGCGTAGTGTGATAGCGTAGTGAGATAGCGTAGTGTGATAGCGTAGTGTGATAGCGTAGTGTGATAGCGTAGTGAGTTAGCGTAGTGTGATAGCGTAGTGTGATAGCGTAGTGTGATAGCGTAGTGTGATAGCGTAGTGTGATAGCGTAGTGAGTTAGCGTAGTGTGATAGAGTAGTGTGATAGCGTAGTGAGTTAGCGTAGTGTGATAGAGTAGTGTGATAGCGTAGTGAGTTAGCGTAGTGAGTTAGCGTAGTGTGATAGCGTAGTGAGATAGCGTAGTGAGATAGCGTAGTGTGATAGCGTAGTGTGATAGCGTAGTGAGTTAGCGTAGTGTGATAGCGTAGTGTGATAGCGTAGTGAGATAGCGTAGTGTGATAGCGTAGTGAGATAGCGTAGTGAGTTAGCGTAGTGTGATAGCGTAGTGTGATAGCGTAGTGAGATAGCGTAGTGTGATAGAGTAGTGTGATAGCGTAGTGAGTTAGCGTAGTGTGATAGAGTAGTGTGATAGCGTAGTGAGTTAGCGTAGTGTGATAGCGTAGTGAGATAGCGTAGTGAGATAGCGTAGTGTGATAGCGTAGTGTGATAGCGTAGAGCTACGTCACACGCAGGCTCACTATTGGCCGACGCTGGTCATGTGTGTGATGCGTGTGACCTACAACACAGAAGCGCTGCGCTGTTACACTAGTGAACTGACTCGACGCCCACAGAGAAGGAAATCAATAGTTGAAATAAAGTCGTTATTTTTGGGGGTTTTTGCGCACAAAAAGTATTCTCGTCGCTTGATCGAGCTGTTTTCAGTTGTTTCACGAGTTGTTTCAGCACGGAGTTGGGAACATGTAATGATCTGTCAAATGCAAAAAAGTGAATAAAAACATGATACTGAATGATTACTGCATTCTCATAGAATACCTTGATATTTAAGACCGGCTAACAAAAACATGTTCCTAAGAACGTTTTGTGAACGTTTCCCTTAAAGTCTCCCTGTGGTGAAAATCCAGCTTTTAAAGTTGTTTATGTGTCTATGTGGTGTTTTTAATACGCTTTAACACAAAGCATGTGTAAATTCATAAGTCGACAGCATTGCTGAGTATTTTCTCCTTAAAACTGCAGTGAACCAAAGACAGTCTCAAAAACACGCTTTGAAATCGCTGGTGTTTCTGACGTCACAAACTACCTTGTAACCAATCAGATCAACGTGTGATCGTCAACGAGTGGATCTCTGAGTGAGTGAGTGAGTGGAGGCGGGGCTCATTTGCATATTCATAGACCCACGCATACTAATAGAGGCAAGGGTGTCGAGTTACAGTCAATATATTTTAAGACATGAAGAAATTTCATTAAGGAAAAAAACATTTAAATATTGCATTTTGGTGAGCAAAGATGAGTTTTAAGGGATGCAATTATATATTTGAACCTTCTCTCAACATTCACAATGTCCAGTTTGTAGAACATTTTTAAAATGTTGTGTGAGCGTTAAGGAAACATTCCAGTGTATCATTCATCAAACAATATGGGAACGTTACTTTTGAATGAACTTATACTTTAATATCTTCTATAGTACTAACACAGTATTATTTTATTCTGTAATGCCATCTGGTGGTCATCATTATCTGTGCGTTTGTGTTTTTAATTATTATTATTTATTTAATTTAAAGACATTTGGTGTAGCCAGTCAGTGTGTTTTGTGTCACAGTTATATTGTTAATAATTATAATGTTAATAAAACCCATAGTTTCTAGTGCCCTTTGTGTTTTCTTTTTATATTTTTTATTGAATGCCACAAGAACTATTATGATTTTCTGTGCTTTTAAAACATTGCATGTTTTCAGTGTTTGTTTTAGGCTTGTTATAAAGAGTGGTGTAATGAGTTTACTGGTCTGGGAATGACGTGGGTTTTCCGTTTTTTGCGTCACGCGTGTGCGCGCAGCGGCGGACACGCGCAGCGCGCCCCGTGAGAGCGTGCGCGCGCTCATTCAGTGATGGATCAGATCAGCGCTGCGCGCGTCGCTTATAATCAGGATTTCACACACAAGGTAATAATTATTGATCAATCAATAAACCAATCGCTGCATGTTTGTTTCTTGATATTTATATTGATATTGATATTTCTGCCAGATATTTGACAAAATCAGAATGTGTGTTGATGTGACGTTCATTCATGTGCGTTGTTTTGTGACATTCATTTTAATGCGATGCTGAGACTTATTTGTCATGGTGTTTGTTCACAATTAATGTTTTGAAAAACAGGCATAACGCAACACATTATGGATAAATTATTTTACACTGTCAGTCGCACAGAGATTCTTACAATCTTGATAATAGTATTTGATAATATAATAAAAGTGTCTTATCTGATGGTGTTTATAGTGTGTTATGATATGTGATTATTGTGTTATGATGTGATTTTAGTGTTATGATATGTGATTATTGTGTTATGATGTGATTTTAGTGTTATGATATGTGATTATAGTGTTATGATATGTGATTATAGTGTTATGATATGTGATTGTAGTGTTATGATATGTGATTATAGTGTTATGATATGTGATTATTGTGTTATGATGTGATTTTAGTGTTATGATATGTGATTATAGTGTTATGATATGTGATTATAGTGTTATGATATGTGATTATAGTGTTATGATATGTGATTATAGTGTTATGATATGTGATTATAGTGTTATGATATGTGATTATAGTGTTATGATATGTGATTATAGTGTTATGATATGTGATTGTAGTGTTATGATATGTGATTATAGTGTTATGATATGTGATTATAGTGTTATGATATGTGATTATAGTGTTATGATATGTGATTATAGTATATTATTATGATATGTGATTATAGTGTTATGATATGTGATTATAGTGTTATGATATGTGATTATAGTGTTATGATATGTGATTGTAGTGTTATGATATGTGATTGTAGTGTTATGATATGTGATTATAGTGTTATGATATGTGATTATAGTGTTATGATATGTGATTATAGTGTTATGATATGTGATTATAGTGTTATGATATGTGATTATAGTGTTATGATATGTGATTATAGTGTTATGATATGTGATTATAGTGTTATGATATGTGATTATAGTGTTATTATATGTGATTATAGTGTTATGATATGTGATTATTGTATTATGATATGTGATTATAGTGTTATGATATGTGATTATAGTGTTATGATATGTGATTATAGTGTTATGATATGTGATTATAGTGTTATGATATGTGATTGTAGTGTTATGATATGTGATTATAGTGTTATGATATGTGATTATAGTGTTATGATATGTGATTATAGTGTTATGATATGTGATTATAGTGTTATGATATGTGATTATAGTATATTATTATGATATGTGATTATAGTGTTATGATATGTGATTATAGTGTTGTGATATGTGATTGTAGTGTTATGATATGTGATTATAGTGTTATGATATGTGATTATAGTGTTATGATATGTGATTATAGTGTTATGATATGTGATTATAGTGTTATGATATGTGATTATAGTATATTATTATGATATGTGATTATAGTGTTATGATATGTGATTATAGTGTTGTGATATGTGATTATAGTGTTATGATATGTGATTATAGTATATTATTATGATATGTGATTATAGTGTTATGATATGTGATTATAGTGTTGTGATATGTGATTGTAGTGTTATGATATGTGATTGTAGTGTTATGATATGTGATTATAGTGTTATGATATGTGATTATAGTGTTATGATATGTGATTATAGTGTTATGATATGTGATTATAGTGTTATGATATGTGATTATAGTGTTATGATATGTGATTATAGTGTTATGATATGTGATTATAGTGTTATGATATGTGATTATAGTGTTATGATATGTGATTATAGTGTTATGATATGTGATTATAGTGTTATGGTATGTGATTGTAGTGTTATGATATGTGATTATTGTGTTATGATGTGATTTTAGTGTTATGATATGTGATTATAGTGTTATGATATGTGATTATAGTGTTATGATGTGATTATAGTGTTATGATATGTGATTATAGTGTTATGATGTGATTATAGTGTTATGATATGTGATTATAGTGTTATGATGTGATTATAGTGTTATGATATGTGATTATAGTGTTATGATATGTGATTATTGTATTATGATATGTGATTATAGTGTTATGATATGTGATTATAGTGTTATGATATGTGATTATAGTGTTATGATATGTGATTGTATGGCAAGCCGTTTTAACTTTTATTCATTTCTAGGATATGAATTCTTGATATCAACAATTCAATTTTAACTAGTTAAAATTATAGTTATTGATATCAGGAATTAGATTTATACTAGTAACAATGGCAATTTTTGATATCAGAAATTACATTTCCACTAGTAACAATGCTAATTCTTGATATCAACAATCACATTTTTACTAATTAAAATGCTCATTCTAGATATCAAGAATTGTATTTCAACTAGTAAAAACTATAATTCTTGATATCTGTAATTGTATTTTCACTAGTGAAATGTCACCATAGGCTGCCATTCAAAATCAATTGTTGATATCAATAATTGATTTCTTACTAGTTGCAATTCCAATTTCACATATCAGAAATACAATTCTTACTAGTAAAAACCTTTATTTTTGATATCAAGAATTCAATTGTCACTAGTTGAAATGTCTATTCTTGATATCAACAATTGAATTGCTACTAGTAACAATGTTCATTTTTGATATCAATAATTCCATTTTCACTAGTGACTATGTTAATTGCTGATATCATGAATGTGATTGTTACTAGTAAGAAAGCCATTTTAGATATCTGAAATAATATTGATATCAGAAATACATTTTCAGATATCAAAAATGAAAGTTTTTACTAGTAGCAATTAAATTGTTGATATCAAGAATAGACATTTCAACTAGTGACAATTGAATTATTGATATCAGGAATTCACATTCTTACTAGTAACAATGTAATTATTGATATGAAAAATTATATTTCTACTAGTAAGAAATCAATTGTTGATATCAACAATTAATTTTGAATGGCAGCCTATGGTGACATTTCACTAGTGAAAATACAATTACAGATATCAAGAATTCAATTGTTGATATCAAGAATCTAATTGTTGATATCAAGAATTAAATTGTTGATATCAATAATTAAATTGTTGATATCAATAATTAAATTGTTGATATCAAAAATGTAATTGTTGATATCAAAAATTTAATTGTTGATATCAAAAATTTAATTGTTGATATCAAGAATTCATATCCTGGAAATGAATAAAAGTTAAAACGGCTTGCCATAGTGATTGTAGTGTTATGATATGTGATTATAGTGTTTATGATATGTGATTATAGTGTTATGATATGTGATTATAGTGTTATGATATGTGATTATTGTATTATGATATGTGATTATAGTGTTATGATATGTGATTATAGTGTTATGATATGTGATTATAGTGTTATGATATGTGATTATAGTGTTATGATATAGTGTTATGATATGTGATTGTAGTGTTATGATATGTGATTATAGTGTTATGATATGTGATTATAGTATAGTGTTATGATATGTGATTATAGTGTTATGATATGTGATTATAGTGTTATGATATGTGATTATAGTGTTATGATATGTGATTATAGTGTTATGATATGTGATTATAGTGTTATGATGTGATTGTAGTGTTATGATATGTGATTATAGTGTTATGATGTGATTGTAGTGTTATGATATGTGATTATAGTGTTATGATATGTGATTATAGTGTTATGATATGTGATTATAGTGTTATGATATGTGATTATAGTGTTATGATATGTGATTATAGTGTTATGATATGTGATTATAGTGTTATGGTATGTGATTGTAGTGTTATGATATGTGATTATTGTGTTATGATGTGATTTTAGTGTTATGATATGTGATTATAGTGTTATGATATGTGATTATAGTGTTATGATGTGATTATAGTGTTATGATATGTGATTATAGTGTTATGATATGTGATTATTGTATTATGATATGTGATTATAGTGTTATGATATGTGATTATAGTGTTATGATATGTGATTATAGTGTTATGATATGTGATTGTAGTGTTATGATATGTGATTATAGTGTTA
>NW_027508943.1:210000-222500 GCF_051911475.1 Siphateles boraxobius
AAAATAATTATGAAAGTCAAGAAAGTCATAAAACAGAAGAGTAACATTTAGTTTTATGTAAAATCGCTCAATGAACTACATCTCTCGTCTCGCACTATGTACGTCACCAAGCTCGTGTGTGTGTGTGCAGTCTGGTACAAAACACACAGGCATGACGGCGTAACGTTACGGTTATAACGTTAGACTATAGAAAACATGACAGACGTTAGCTTCAGTAAAGTTAGCTTCAGTACATTAGCATCAGTAAAGTTAGCTTCAGTAAAGTTAGCTTCAGTAAAGTTAGCATCAGTAAAGTTAGCATCAGTAAAGTTAGCTTCAGTAAAGTTAGCTTAAGTAAAGTTAGCATCAGTAAAGTTAGCTTCAGTAAAGTTAGCTTCAGTAAAGTTAGCTTCAGTAAAGTTAGCTTCAGTAAAGTTAGCTTCAGTAGAGTTAGCTTCAGTAAAGTTAGCATCAGTAAAGTTAGCTTCAGTAAAGTTAGCTTCAGTAAAGTTAGCTTCAGTAAAGTTAGCATCAGTAAAGTTAGCTTCAGTAAAGTTAGCTTCAGTAAAGTTAGCTTCAGTAAAGTTAGCTTCAGTAAAGTTAGCATCAGTAAAGTTAGCTTCAGTAAAGTTAGCTTCAGTAAAGTTAGCTTCAGTAAAGTTAGCATCAGTAAAGTTAGCTTCAGTAAAGTTAGCTTCAGTAAAGTTAGCTTCAGTAAAGTTAGCTTCAGTAAAGTTAGCATCAGTAAAGTTAGCTTCAGTAAAGTTAGCTTCAGTAAAGTTAGCTTCAGTAGAGTTAGCTTCAGTAAAGTTAGCTTCAGTAAAGTTAGCTTCAGTAAAGTTAGCTTCAGTAAAGTTAGCATCAGTAAAGTTAGCTTCAGTAAAGTTAGCTTCAGTAAAGTTAGCTTCAGTAAAGTTAGCTTCAGTAAAGTTAGCATCAGTAAAGTTAGCTTCAGTAAAGTTAGCTTCAGTAAAGTTAGCTTCAGTAAAGTTAGCATCAGTAAAGTTAGCTTCAGTAAAGTTAGCATCAGTAAAGTTAGCTTCAGTAAAGTTAGCTTCAGTAAAGTTAGCTTCAGTAAAGTTAGCTTCAGTAAAGTTAGCATCAGTAAAGTTAGCTTCAGTAAAGTTAGCTTCAGTAAAGTTAGCATCAGTAAAGTTAGCTTCAGTAAAGTTAGCTTCAGTAAAGTTAGCTTCAGTAAAGTTAGCTTCATTCATTGAGAGGAAAGGATGACGCGCCTTTTGGGTTTGTAGTCTTTGTAATTACGTATTTTCAAAGTCTTATACCTCAACAGTTTTACATCAAACTGCCACTTTCTTGACATTAAAATGTATCTTTTAAATTGACGAACATCATATGTGTAATTCAGGGCACAATTCAAACGGGATCCAAATATTTGTTGTCTCTCGCCATTGACTAATATTTTTCCGAAATAAGGTCACATGGTCCACCGGAAGGGGAGGGGCTTAGGCTCTCTATCGTTTGCTTTCAGAAACCCTCCTCCCTCCCCAGCTCCACCTGGATACATCTACAGGAGATGCTTGTTCTTCAGCTTCAACTTTCCTTTAAATTGCATCAGTATTTGATCAGATGATTTAAACATGTCTGATTGTCTGTTCTGCTTTTCCGTATGGCCTCATTGTGTCATTAAGCACTCATTTATACCCTGACAGTGCACTTTAAACACACACACACACACACAGACGGGCAGACAGATCACTTCTCTGAACGCTCTCTGTTTGAGTGTGCCGTTTTGAAATGACCCAGTCTTGGCTGATCGCTCACGGCTCATTTAGAAAGCAGAAGTGAAACGCTCCCCTCTTTCCAAATCCCTCATACTCTACAAAAAGCCCCACTCGAACACGACCAACAGACAAATCTGTCGTCTTCTGATAGAGTGTGTTTTGGTCCAGACAGACATATGCGTCGCCTGATAGCAGCTCCTGTGGGTGTTCTCCTCCGATGATCTCTCTCTCTCTCTTCTGCAATCTGATCACACAAAACGAAGCCCTAAACAAACTCTGACTGAAAGGAAGTGATAAACAGCGTTTCCTGTAAAGCGTTGCCTATGATAACAGGTCTCATGGACGGCAGTGTGAGTCAAGGTTCTTCAAATGAAAGAGGCTTTTTTCCTTCGCCACAACAATCGGCTGTGGTCAGAGGTCAGGCTGGAAACAATAAAAACACACTCGCCGTTCCTGACGCGGAAAACATTCCTGCGGGGAAAACCAAAACGAGAGTGCGATATATAGACTACAAAACACCTCGTTCACTCTGTCCGTTCTGAAAGCCCTCGAGTGTCGTCATTCAGGCCTGAAGTTCACACCACAGTCACCTTACACACACATGTGGTGTGTTTTAAACACACTTATTCTCGTCTCAGCTGCAGAAACACTTCACAGCCTGCTTTACCATAGTACAGTGATGTAATACCACGGTACATGTCCAGAAACCATGATCAGGAGTAGCAATCTAGAATGAAAAAAATAAACTAACACATTTTAAGTCAATTTTACCTGTTATTATCAAGTAAAACCTATTTACTATTGAACTTAACATTCATTTGACGTTTAATTGACACTTAACATTTAAGTGATTAAGTAAATATGATTGAACTATATTTAATTTTTTGATCTATCAGAAAACTATTTTTTTTTTTCAAAAATTATTTTTTTAATCCTTGCCTGAACTAACTTTTTCATTTAGAAATTACATTTGTTTTTTTCTGTAGCATTTACTTCACCACAGAATCATTTTTATCAGTGTAAATATTCTTAAAACAAGATTCGGTAACTAGGGAAGCAAAACGGATTAATATAGGGCTATTATGTTTTGTTTTCTGAGAAATGTATAAAAATGAAGTGAGTTTTTGCTTAAAATAAAAGCAAATATCTGCCAGTCGGATCAGAAAAAAAAACTTGTTTTCCCTTTTGAATTATTAGATTTTTCTGACCTCATTAGCAGATATTTGTTCTTGTTTTAAGCACAAACTCACTTTCTTTTTAAAGTCTTAAATCATTTTGCTTCTCAGGTAAATCAATGTACTTGATTTAGGGTTGTTATTATTATAGTTAAAATTCAGAACCTTGTTATTAGCGACACCGCTGGCCGTTACGTGTAACTACAGCAGCAATTAGTGCTCGTGCACGCGCATGAGACTGAACGCGATTTAAACACACGACAAAATGACAGAAAACTGCAGTTCAGAAAGCATCTGATCACAGAGATGTGGATGTTTGCAGCAGATCTGAGATTCACCGGCATCATGTCGACATATGAGGTAATTATAGTTACACTGTTATGATAGTTTGATAATGAAGTACGCCTGTATTCGAGACTCTATTTAGATTTGGCTATGTGAGACTATAGTTTGAATTAATCCTTCTTCTTTGCATGACACATTGACATTACAGTACAGACTGGCTCTTTCGGCACAGAGTGCCTAAGTTATGACGTCACTTTGCAGGCCAAAACGCGGAAGTGAGTTAGCATTTTACCACTTCCTGTTCCCTCGCCTTAAAGTCTATGGGTTTTTGAATGGGTTTTTGCTAAATCCCCTGAAATAAGGTCTGTGGTTAACAAAGCCTCTAAATATTTTCACGTTTTGATCTATGACATAAAACACACCAGTTATAACCTGCTTGTGGTTTTTTAAACTTTATTGTGTCTGCTTGTGGTTTTTTAAGCTTTTTATAGGCTTCAAAATGTATACATTTTGGATTAACTTGTAAAGATTATCTTGATAGATAAAACGTGTAAGGGTCACAACTCTTTGTTGAACACAGATCTTATTTTTTGCGATTTTCCAAACGTCTATGAGGAAAATGCATAGCTTTTTTTCGATCGAGGGAACCCATGCGCCGCTAACTTCCAGTTGTCCTACAAAGTGACGTCATACCTTCGGCACTTCACGTGTCACTGAATGGAAGAGAGGGGGAGCGAGTAACGACGTCACATCCTTTTGAATTTCCCGGCAAAAACGACCCGAGTCCTTCACATAAAATTCAGTCTACAGTCTTTAATAAACGACCTAGGAAGTCGAGGGAAGATTTAAGTTTCATTACAAGCAAAAAAAAAAGCGATTAATACATACAAATTCTAATATAACCCGTTTAAACTTATTTTAAATAATCTTATCTAGTTACCACGACAGTATTTCTAATTGTCATTTAGTTGAAGTTTATGCACTAAATTACTCAAACTACCACTAAAATTACAAAATATATGTGTATATATGCACACATACATACATAACAGTACATATAAATGACAAAACACAAGAAAAATTATCAACACTTTAAAATTACAATTAAAACAGAAAATAGGAACTAAATTAAAAATATATAATAGTATCTCGATGATACTAAAATAACGCTGACATGATTTTAGAATTTTTAGATTTTTATACTGGAAAACGACAAAAAAAACCTGCATATTTAAAAAAGTGCATGTATACTCATAATCAGTGGCTGCTTGTGGTTGTGTGATATTGATGATGTTAATATGTCTCTCTTTCATCACTGAGTTTTGCTGAAGACAGTAACTCAATGTTGCAAACGCAGCGCAGACACACTTCAGTTTCCACCTCGCTTGACCTCTGACCTCCATCGCCGGGCTGGCGTCTCCTCGAGTGCCGGTTCTCCTCATCGTTGCATAAGAAACAGAACAGAAATAACATGAGGTCAGCAGACAGACACACACACTCTCTGTTGAGAAAACACACCAGGCTTCAGCAGTTCAGGACAATTCAGGAAAAACCAGACGTTCATCTGCGCATCATCACTGACCTTATAATTATTGATATTTCTCTTAAGAACTTGAAGACAGACAGGTGTTTTAAGATTTGCGATATGACATCATATCCTGAAACATATCTTGTGCTTGAGTGTTTTTGAATTGGTGTGCAGAATTTGCATGTTACTCATATATGTTATTATTAGACGCTGCTCTTGTTGAGTATTTTAACAGAGGCGAAGACCTCAAAACATGCCGGATCGTGTGTGTGTGTGTGTGTTGCTCACACTCCTGAAAACTCAAAGTGAAATGTAAAAAATTAAGAGAAGCATTGTGACTAGTTAGTAATTAAATGTCTGATTCAAAAATGTAACAAAAACGTATTCGTCAAACGTACTGAAAGAATCATTAAATTCCTTGCAGCTAGAGCGCTCTTACATGTGTGAAGATCTTCAAGTGTTTTGTCACATGTTTCAAACACACACTCTCAGGGCTCATGGTCCATGTGTGTGTGTGTGTGTGTGTGTGTGTGTGTGTAGTTATGATAACTCAGAGATTGGGAAATGAGAGTGTGAGGTACTGCTGTAATGACACTGATTATCGGAAAATAACACTCATAGAGACGAGATAACACTTAAACTCTCACACATCTTTATTTATCTTTTTCTCTTGCTGTCATTCTAGAACACACACAGACACACACTCATTCGCACACACACACACTGTCTCACAAACACACACTCATTCGCATGCACGCACACACACTCACACATGCACTCACACACACACACACACACACACACACACACACACACACTCGCGGGCGCAGTCAGTGTGAGAGTGTTTTCTCAGCTCAGTGATTAGGATCTCTCGTCAGTGGAGCGACTCTCTTCTCCTCAGAAAGTCCTTCAGTCGCCGTGAGAAACAACAGAAACATTTTATCTTCTTCACTTCAGTATCTTACACTTACTCGACTTCCCTAAAGCTGCACACACACTCTTCCTTCGCCCTTCTCTTTTCTACCATCATTTGCTATTGAAATTGAAACGTTCTACAATAGCTTGTTTTTTTCTGCATGTAAAGCTGCTTTGAAACAAAATCTGTTGTGAGAAATATGGGCTTTCTGAATTCCTGTTCCTCGTCTTATTGTTTCAAGAAATACTGTAATTGCTGATCTTAATCATAAATTAACTTTTCTTCACCTCTGAAACCGCTTTCCTTTTCATCTGATGTCATCTGTCCCTCAAACTCGCATCTTTTGCTTTGTGTCTAGACTTTCCACGATTCTAAACATAGAAACGCATTTTTTATTTTTTTTAACTAAAATTAAAATAATCGGAACAAATCATGTAATTAAATATAATCAATTAATTAATTTACATGCCATTACATGCACAAACTGAACTGTAATTTAGCCATAATTGAGATTAAAAGTATAAATTACGACATACTAAGTGATAATTATGAGATTAAAAAGCCATAATTTTGACTTTCTATCATAATTATAGCTCATTATGTCATAATTATGAATTTTTATTTCATAACTTCAACTTTTATGTCATAATTATGAACTTTTGAGATAGAATTTTGACTTTATATCATAATTATTGTTTAGTATGTCAAAAATATGATATGAATATCATTTCGACTTTTAATGAATTTTGAGTTTCTTTTCACATAATTTTCATGTAGTATGCCATAATTTCAAGTTTCCATCTCATAAATGACTTTTTAGCTCCTAACCATGATTCACAAATGTACTGGACATGGCCTTCCAAAGCTGTTTCACACACACACACACACACATACATCTGATGCAGTTCTGTGTGTTTCCTCTAGAGGCGCATCAATCTCAGAGTTTATGTTTCTGCCTGTAACACTATTACCTCATAATAACAGCAGCATCACAAGACTTCTCTGATCAAGAAGTGCTTCTTCAGGACCTTCAGCTAAACCTTTCGCTGTGATGTTTTAAACGTGTGTGTGTATCTGTTTGTGTGTGTGTGTGTTCACTGAATCTGCTGGTCGGCCGGCCGGCGTTCCTCAACCCTAATTTAAGAGCGTTTCCTCACATTCTCATCTGTGTTTTCACAGCCCGCCGCGGGCCAAAGGGGAAGCAAAACAAATTAGCCACCATTGTTCGTAGCCCTGAGTCTCCCAATAACAGTATTTGTGGAAACATACATGCAGGAATAACTTCCTGAGCCGTGCAGATTAATTGTCTGAGGACCGGGAAAATCGAGCACTTACTAGCAGAGTCTTACAAGAGCCTTGAAGACCAAACTCTCTCTCTATCATCACTGAGACACAGCCCATCATTACTGAGGAAACTGTGTGTGTGTGTGTGTGTGTGTGTGTGTGTGTGTGTGTGTGTGTGTGTGTGTGTGTGTGTGTGTGTGTGTGTGTGTGTGTGTGTGTGTGTGTGTGTGTGTGTGTGTGTGTTTTAGTTCAATTAGTTGAATTAGTTTAGGTCGAACAGGTTCATGAGTTCCTGTGTTACACTAACCACTTCAGTTGTTTTTTTTCATGCGTGTATTTTTGGGAAGAGATCTTTCTCTTTTGCACTGTTGACTCAATCCACTGAGCAAATAAATCCTGCGCTTAGACACACACACACACACACACACTCACTCACTCACACACGCACTCACTCACACACACACACACACACACACACACACACACACACACACTCACACACTCACACTCACTCACGCACTCACTCACACACACACACACACACACACACACACACACACACACACACACACACACACACTCACACACTCACACACACACACACACACACACACAGACACACACTCACTCACACACTCACTAACTGCTGGCTAATGCTAATCGTAAATTATTATTCAAGTCGGCACTAATGATGTTCACTAAAATTAACGTTAAAGAGGTGTGTGAACTCGCAAGTACGATGTCAGGCACTGTAATTTGCTCTGGCCCGCTTCCTGTTCGAAGGAGTGATGAGATAGTTAGTAGATTGTGTTCACTCAATGGCTGGCTGTGTAAGTGGTGTCCGCAAAATAATATAGGGTTCATAGACAATTGGAAAAGTCCCCTCCTGGGATGGTGCTGCTCTTCTCTCTATGGCACACAGTCTTAGAGCTCAAATATGACAATCAGGGGCTCAGGTCAGGAAGCAGACAGACTGGCTAAACCGACCGTCTGCCAGCTGTCTCACGTCACTGAGGTCAGATAAACCACATCACATAGAAACTCTTTGACCTAGATATCATCACATAGAGACTGTGTCTGTTCCCCGAATTAGGAAATACAAAAAAATTCCAAACCCTTCTAAGGGTAAAAATTTAATTGATGTTCAACTAGTAAAAAGCAGATATAATACGGATGAACACATGAAAAACTTGGGTTGCTGAATATTCGATCCCTTACTTCAAAAGCACTTATTGTTAATGATATGATTTCAGATTATAACCTAGATGTGCTGTGTATGACAGAACCCCGGCTAAAACCAGACGATTACACTACTTTAAATGAGTGCAAGATTACTGTTATAAACATGAACCTCGTCTGAAAGGCAAAGGAGGAGGTGTTGCTGTAATTTATAGTAACATCTTCAGAACTACTAAGAAGTCTAGTTTTAAATATAATTATTTTGAAGTGTTGGTGCTTTATGTAACACTATCTAGTGTAAATGATAAATCACGATTGAGATTTGTGCTGGCTACTGTATACAGGCCACCAGGGCACCATACAGATTTTATCAAAGAATTTGCTGACTTTCTATCAGAGTTAGTACTGGCTGCAGATAAAGTCCTAATTGTTGGTGATTTTAATATACAAAACGAAAAAGATGCATTGGGATTGGCATTTAAAGACATTCTGAACTCTATGTTTGCATAGAGAGAAAACTATGTTGGCATTAGTGGAATTGCACTAGCATGGTTTAAATCATATTTATCTGACCGTTATCAGTTTGTAGCAGTAAATGAAGAGATGTCTTATCGATCACAAGTTCAGTATGGCGTACCACAAGGCTCAGTACTAGGACCGCTGCTGTTCACTCTGTACATGCTACCTTTAGGAGATAACATTAGGAAGCATGGCATTAGTTTTCACTGTTATGCTGATGATACTCAGCTCTATATTTCTTCACGCCATGACGAAACGTACAAATCCACAAAATTAACGGATTGCATAGCTGATATAAAAAACTTGATGTCTAGTAATTTCCTTCTACTAAATTATGAAAAAACAGAGATTCTAATTATTGGACAAAAAACTTCCTCATGTAATAACCTAGAATACTGTCTAACACATTGCTGATTACTTACAAAGCACTAAATGGTTTCGCTCCCCAGTACTTGAGCGAGCTCTTAACGCATTATAGTCCTTCACGTCTATTGCGATCTCAAAGTTCTGGCCAGTTGATAATACCTAGAATATATAAATCGACTGCTGGCGGTAGATCCTTTTCCTATTTAGCACCAAAACTCTGGAACAATCTTCCTAACATTGTCCGGGAAGCAGACACAGTCTGTCAGTTCAAATCTAGACTAAAAACACATCTCTTTGACCTAGCATTCACATAACACATTATAGACTTCTATAATTCAATGTCAATTCAATGGACCGGGAACACCTCCCATAAATCCTGATGTACTCGTTACATCATAAGAAGGATGGCGGCTACGCTAATATTAGTCTCTCTGTTTATCCAGAGGTTTACCGCAGTCCGCCGGATCCAGGCCGTATCTGTAGACACACACACTGTATGCCGACACACACACCTGAGATAAGAGTCTCTGACTGAGGCGTTCAGCGCTGATACAGTAACGGTATTGTGTGCAAACGAGGCGTTTATGACACCAGTTTCTTGTTTGAGGTGAGAGGAATATTTCCTGTTCACATTAAACACTGAAACTCATAGATATCACATCTGAACTGCTGTTACTGCAACACTCCTGAATGCATCTATCTATCTCTCTCTCTCTATATATATATATATATATATATCATCCATCCATCTATTTATTTAACTCTTGTGCTTTTGTGCCATTTCTCCTCCTTTAATTTACCTTTTTTAATGTATCCATTCTTACATATTATTTCTTAATTTTATGCTATAATATATATATATATTTATTATTTGCCTTTTTACTTTAATATTTATGTAAAGCACTTAGTCTATAAAATATCTATATGTAAATAAATTTGACTTGTTTGCCATATTTTATTTTTTGATTTTGTTGTGTAATTTATTTCCCGTCTGAATGAATGCGGTGTCCGGCTCTCTGTCCTCTTCCCAGTGAAGCCTGTGATGTAATGCTGTGAGTGCACTGGGACACTGGGAAGAACACATGCTCGGATTCAGTGTGACCCAGCTACTGTGTGTGTGTGTGTGTGTGTGTGTGTGTGTGTGTGTGTGTGTGTGTGTGTGTGTGTGTGTGTGTGTGTGTGTGTGTGTGTGTGTGTGTGTGTGTGTGTGTGTGTGTGTGTGTGTGTCGACCTTGAGTACATGGACACCATTTATCTGAGGCTGATAAATTAATGAGTCTCTGTTTGCGCTGAGAATCACGGAGACGCCGCTGAATGTGTGTGAGACGCTGAAACACGACAAACCCATGAAAGAGGGGAGAAAATAAAGGACAAAAGAAGAACGAGGGTGACAAGAGCCAAATTTTATATTGGTGTTAATATTAAATAAGTAATTTTTTTTAAATGTGTTTACAGGCTCATTTAATTGCTGTTACAGTCTCATTACAGTGGATATTGTGATCAAAAGAACAAACAATGTAGTTTACTCTCACTCACTGTTATGTCTTTAAATGCTGAGAGAGAGAGAGAGAGAGAGAGAGTGAGAGAGAGAGAGAGAGAGAGAGAGAGAGAGAGAGAGAGACCCTAATTGCTTTGGAAAGGCCTAATCACTGTAACCATAATCTTTAATGGAAGGCTTGTTATCACGTATATCACTAACAGGATGAATAAATCAGGCCAGTGTCTCTCTCTCTCTCTCTCTCTCTCTCTCTCTCTCCATCACACACTCCTTCCTAACCGCTTTCATCTGAGGAACAAACAGGCCATTAAGAGCCCAGAAGTCTCTGCCATCATGGAAAAGACTGATTGGAGTTTAAACACACACACAGCAGGGCTTTAATGAGGCTAACAGGCCTGAAACAGTCCAGCTAATTGATCTGATGAAGCGATCAGAGCCACCGATGTCAGGCTGGCGAGTCAATATTTGAGCAGTTGTTCTCGAGACTCCTTCATGACGTCAGACCAGGAGCATTCCTCCGGCGGCGCGGGAACACATCACTCAGGCCTTTATTGTTCACTCGAGTGTGTTATTTGCTTTTCAATTAGGCCTAATTCAGGTGGAGATGGAGCTTTTATATCTCGTCAGGATGAGTTTCTGCTTCAGTGTGTGCGCTGTAAAATAATGACTGTGTAAACTCGCATCAACAGCAGGAGATCGTAAATAACTCGCGTCTCCAAACTCACGGAGAGCTCGTGAGGACAGGCGATAGAGACAATACAACTATAGTTTGATATTGAGATATATATATACAGGGGCGTAGCCATCATTTCAAAAGTGAGGGGGACAGAATGTCAAGTGTAATACTAGGTTTATTTTTCTTCAGAGTTTTGTTGACATATTTTTGCTTAATTGGCTTAATATGCTATTTATTTTAAAGCAATAAAGCCGAAAAAAATAAAGAAAGTTGTCCAGTACTTTATATTGCACATGCAGGGTTTTTCCTGGCTTAAAACTAGGCGAAGGTGGTAAAATCCTGATCATGTATTTTAATAAGATAATAAAATGTGTATTTTTCATAGACCATCATATAGTCTACTGTTTTACCACAGTATATACGTAGGTGGATCTCTGTACCTTTAGGGGGGTCCGGGGGCATGCCACCCTGAAAGAAGATTTTTTACATTTTAAAGATAAATTGACTAATCTGCTGCACTTTGAGTGCCCCGAATCCGCTGTTAAAAATAAATAATCCAACTCCCCAAACATATGATATTCTCTGATTTAGATATCTGATCATCGCATTACAATTATTCAAATTATTAGTGTTAAGCATGATAATATGGTTAAATATCACACTGAAGCTGATTTAAAAATAACATTTACTTAAAATAAAAGTTCTTCTTTTGGCAAAATTACATTTTCTTACTAGCCTAAACAAAGTCTGTCTTACTAAACTAAAACTTTCCAATTGAAAACCTTCAAACTTCAAGCTTTTAAAACTACTACAAACTTTCTATTTAGGCTTTTTCAAGAGAACTTAAAGTTTGTTTACAAACTTTTTTTTTATCTAAATGTAAAGTGTTACCAAATTATGATAAACATCATGTACACATGTTACAACGCTGCCTGATTCAAGCAGATCGTGGCTATTAATGCATGAAAATACAAGTTCAGCATTAACATTCACCATGTTTATTCTCATTTGAAGGGCTTTGATAACATATCTGTGAAAATAAAATGCATTACGAGTAAAAAAAGATTGAAAATATGGCATGTTTGTTCGGGTAGTGAATTTACAACAAAACCTGTTAATTATTCAACAAGAGAAATAGGCGGAGTTATTCATCATTGTGCAACACAATTCGGATACTACATGACAACTTACTTACAGTGCTTGACTTTTTCGTGAAAAAGGAGTGAAGAGTTTTTTGCCATTTTGAACTATGAAACTGATGGATTCGGCGCGGGTGCGGGCGTGTCGTAAGCTAATGCACGAGTGACTGATTACCATGGAAACGAGAAGTCCTTGACTCCTTTGATTTTAAAT
>NW_027508943.1:227500-237500 GCF_051911475.1 Siphateles boraxobius
AGAAAACATTTTAGATAGGCATATTATTTGTTAATTAAACATGAATTATACATAAGCCCATTTTAGTAAATAGGAAATAAGACATACATTATAATGATAAAATAATTATAAATAAATATTAAATAATAAAACATTTTAGATATGAATTTTTAATTAAATACTTGTAGTAAATAGCCTATATAGGAAACAAGATACATAAGTATGATTAGTCTATATAATTATAATCAAATAAATAAATATGAAGATTAACAATTAAAAAAATTGATTGTTAATTGATCGTTAGCCTAATTATTTTTTGTAAATGTATAGGAAATAACATCATTATAATTACAATTATAAGAATAGGTCTAATTATAAATAAATAAGAAAATAATCTTATCGTAGAATTATTTTACCGTTTAAAAGTTTCGTTTCGTTTTATTTATTATTCCTTGTTTTGGTTGTTTTTCTTTAAAATGAACAGTCAGAAATTCTAATTAATGATGATTTGAAACATTAGATAACACATAGGATCTATTACAACAATAAAATAATATCTATCTATCTAATAAGTATTTGACTAATAATCTTTTTACCGTCAAAAATAATTGTTGAGTTTCGTTTCGTTTCATTTTTATTCCTTGTTTTGGTTATTTTAGTTTAAAAGAAAATGTATTCAAACGAACAGCCAGAAATTCTATTAGCCTATTACTAAATTATATATATTTTATATATATATTTGATATATATTTGAGAACAATAGATAACACATAGGATTTATTACAACAATAAAATAATATATATTAAGTATTAGATGAGTAGAATTAATATTTTTGAGTTTCGTTTTATTTTTATTCCTTGTTTTTATTTTAGTTGTTTTTTGTTTTATTTAAACGAACAGACAGACATTATAGTAGCCTACTACTAATTTATATTTTAGGAACATTAGATAACACACAGGCTATGATTTAGTAGGCTATTACAACAATAAAATAATATATTTTAAGTATGCTAGGCCTACTTTGACGAGTAGATTTTTATTTACCGTTTAAAATATTTTTGAGATTCGTTTTATTTATTTATAAATCTCTATGAAAACTACCAAAACGAATTATGGCCATAATGAATAAAAACACTTAGGATATAAAAAATGTAGGCTACAATAATAAAGAAAAATAAATAAGGCTTGCTGCAATAATAAAACAGGAGGCTATCATTAAGATTATGACTTTCAAAAGTGGAAAACCCTGATATAGGTATTTTTCCGGTCGCGTGTTTTGCTTGGTTTGTTTTTTTAGCCTATTATTTATATTTTAGGAACATCGTTATAACACATATTATTATGATGATAGCCTCCCTGAAGTTTTTTGACAGGTATTTTAACAGCAGAAATGATCCTCACCTGTTTCAGTCGCCGCCATTTCGCCCGCCGGTTCTGGAACCAGGTTTTAACCTGTAAAAGATGAAGTTATTAAAACAGAGATCATATAAACTGATGAAGATGAAGATGAAGAGGAACTCGCCTGTCTCTCGCTGAGCTGGAGCATCTTCGCGAGTCTCTTTCTCTCGGGAGGAGACAGATACTTCTGGGTCTCGAACTTCTTCTCCAGCTCGATGGTCTGGTCGTTGGAGAACCGAACCTGTCCGCCTTTCCTCTTGTGGAGAGGCCTCTGGATGAAGGGTGTCCACAGCAGGGGCTTCCCTACACACACACACACACACACACACACACACGCTCAGTATCTGCTCGGAATCTCTGTCTGACAGCCTGAACATCCGTTGAAAGCTCGAGTTTATGAGCAGAAAGACTATGGCAAAATATCCGCCAATGTGTTTCCTGTTGGTTAATCTGAACATCCGTCCAATAATCCTCACACACACACACACACACACACACACACTCACCAAACACACAGGAAACCCAGATTCATCCCGTTCAGAACGCGCGCGCTAACAGCTTTACAGTTTTAAAATGATTCAATGTAGCAACATCTTTTTTTTTATTTGTCTATTTAAACTTACAATATTTATCTAAGTTCTTACAACTATTTTCTTGATCAGTAACTACATTCAAAGTGGTAGAATGCGATAAACTTCATGCCTCGTGATTTTTGTTTTACTTAAGGCATCAATTCAAGATATATTACTAATAAATGTATTTTTAAAAAGGGTTTTGTACGGATCGATTAAATATAATACTTTTGTAATAAAGTAATAAAATTGTAATAAAATGAATGTAATAAAATCATTTGAATGATACAAAAAATATTTATTTATGTATATATAGGCCTATACATAAATTTAAATTTGAGATGTTTGATTTATATATATATATAAAATAAAATCATATTTGCATTAATGAAAATTCTTTGATCTCAGATATTTTAGGCTTTTGTTTTGGCAAAAGCTTTACTGGATAATTAGTTTCTCGAAATTCATAAAACTATTTTATTGACCAGTGATTACATTTTTTGAAGTGATAATAGTGTGATGAACTAAAACACAATTGTGATTTTATAATTAAAATATATTTAGCAGACAAACATGTTTAACGGCTATATTAATAAAATCATATTTGCAATAACCCTGAGTGACTGTGATAACCCGATCTCTGATTTGTGTTTCGGCTGAAAAGTGTTTCTTTAATCGCGTTCCGTGTTTTTTCAGTTGTTTTAGCTGTTAAAAGGGTTCAGCCCATTGAAAGGAAACGAAGAATCTGTAAAAAACGGATCCCGGCTATCAGAAGTCGAGTGTTTCCTGAATATGTGTGTATTGAGGATGTGGATAAAATAATCAGCAGCGCGCACGAGTCCTGCTCCAGGAAAACATCTCACAGCTTCTGAAACACATTCACTCCTATCGAGAACTCAAGGTTTCCGGAGTGAACGGAAAGGGTCAGGGTTTGCTGAACACAGGCATCTTAACCTCATCATCATCATCATCATCATCATCTGAGGAGTCTTCCTCACACACACACACATACACGCGCGCGCGCGCCCGCGCTGGAAAACATGAGCTTAATTCATGATTCGACTGTGTTCGTGTTGATGTAGGATCAGGGTCACAGTAATGCGCTTTGAACTGCAGTTTCGAAATCAAGAAGAGCTTCCTCTTCGGGTCAGTCTGGTTGATATTATTAACCACACGAGCTGTTGGTAAACAGACCTCATGTATCTTGAGCTTTCTTTCGCAAAACGGCACCGATTTTTAGGCAATTTCACAGTAATAGCCAGTGAATTAAGCACAGCATATTTTTGTGGTTGTTGTTACCCAAGAACTTTAGCTGGTTTGGGTGTTTATGCCGCAAGAAATGTTAAAAATGTAAATAAAAAACCCGTGTCAAAACACTCTTAAAAATAAAGGTATGATGTTTAATGTTCTTCATATGTAGGATTTAGAATGCGGTTATGCGTTACAAGTAACGTAATCAGATTACTAATTTTGCTTGAATAATTATTCGCTCTCAAAACATTTAGAGTAACACAAAGCAACATATTTGATACAATAACCTTAAGGATTAAGCTTGTTACGACACCTCGACATTATTTTGCAATGCAGAAACGAGTTACAAGTAACGGAATCGGATTACTTATTTTAAAATCTTCTTTCACTCTCAGAGCATTTTCTTTTAACCAACATAAACTCAACCAAAAAGCCTCGTAATATAATACAATTACATTAGGCCCACGTGAAGGATTTAGCTTATGATACAAATAAGATATTTTCACACAGACTGCGGTAACGCGTTACAAGTAACGGAATCAGATTACTATAAGCTTTCACTTTTCTCACATTTTCTTTTAACCAACATAAACTAAAACAAAAGCCTCATAAGGCCATAGTTTGACGGACTGAGTTCGCTATGACAAAGAGAAAGGGTTTTACTGTAAAAAAAAAAAAAAACTAAAAAAACATGAGCCCATTCAAATTAAAGTTACATTTCCAAGTAAATTAAACTGGTGTAATTCCAAAAAACTTTCAGTGATCATGTGAGGAACATTTTAATGATCTAAAGAACTTTTTCCACCTTTAATGGTTGCATGGATGCCACTAACGAACCTTTATTTTTAAGAGTGTTGGTTTTGTTGTTTATCCTCAATATGTCACAGCGATATTATCAACACACACATTCCCAGCATGAGCAACACATGACAGAGAGGATTGCAGTCTCACCCAGCGGGTCGTGTCGGATCAGCGCGTGCGTAAAGTCCCCGGCGGAGCGTTGGAACGGGTAGATGGACGCGTAGGTCGCCGCGAGCGCGTGCTGCGTCAGAACCGGGTGTATCGGCGTGGGCTCGTAGATCGGGGTCCGGTAAGACGGGATCAGGCTGGTGAAACACGAGTTCGGGGACGGCAGACTCGGCGTCGGCGCGAGCGGGCTTGACGCGCACGCGTTCCGGCCCAGAATGTCCTCGATGTAGAAGGGCGTCGGGTGGACGGGCGGCGCGGGCGTCGGCGCGTAAAGATGCGCGTGCGAGGGCTGGAACTGCATTGTGTGCTCTCGGTTGGCTGGTGTCAGTGCGCGTGCACTTCTGCTCCTGCTTCCATGTGTTCTGAGTGAGTGTGGTCACTGGCGAGGGAGGTGATGATGTTTCACGAGGGAGGAGAATAACGGGTCAAACTTCCTGCAGGTACGCGAACTCTGATTGGCTCTCCGAGAAGAATGAGATGAATGGGAAAAGTCAGGATGCACCTGGAAACAGAATTCATGAATCTGCGTGAAGAATAGAACATTTTTATCAAAGTCACACAAAGCCTCATAATTGAATAGAAATTAATTAGGCACACATGAAAGATTTAGCTTGTTATGACACTTTTCACATGTAACGCGTTACAAGTAACGGAATCAGATTACATATTAAATATCTGATTTCACTCTCAGAACATTTTCAATAAAGTCACACAAAGCCTCATAATTTAATACCAATGTATTAAGCCCACATGAATGATTTATCTTGTTATGACACGTTTTCATACAGACTGCTGTAACGCGTTACAAGTAACGGAAACGTTTTCTTATTAGGCCCACATGAAGGATTAAATTCGTTATGACAGAAATAGAAGATGTTTTCACACACACTGTAACGCGTTACAAGCAACTGAATCACATTACTGGTAAAAGCATGAAGAATTATTTACATTCAGAACATTTTCGTTTAAGTCACATAAACTAAAGCAAAAGTCATAACTGAATAGCATTATGTTCATTATATGAAGGATTCAGTTTGTAATTAAAAAGAGAAAGTGTTTTTTTTTCAAATTGTTGATACACTGTTAAAAATGAACCCATTAAAAACAGAAGTTGAAGTTTTACATTAAAGTAAATCAAAAGCTGTTCATTCACAGCCCGCTATGAAGTTCAGTTCACTATTTTAATTTAATTAGTGATGATGAAGAAAATCGAGATTTAATTTTGAAAACGCAAAGCCTATTTTAATTATAAACAACAAATATGTTACGACATAAAAGTTTGTGTAAGACATTGTTTTTTATGTTTACGTTATTTCATGCAAATTAGTGGATTAAATAAATAAAATCACAAAACGTTAACGATAAATTATGGCTAATAATAAAACAGAATATAATCTTATATTTGTCAAGGTGTGTTTAATATATGGAGGACCAAATACGCAGAAATAAAAATACATAAATACAGGAATAAATAAAAGTGTAAAAGGAATAAAAGGAATAAATGACTTTATAAAACAAATAATTCATTTTTGTACGAATTTTTATTTATTTTTTCATTTATTTTTCTTACTGTTATTTATTATTTATGTGTTCATTTATTTGTATGTGTATTAATTTCCAGATTTATTTATACATTTATTTATTGGTACTTTTCCGTGTGCACAATAATAAATATATTATTATATATAATTATAAAACAAATAATTATTTTTAAATAGGCTAATTTATCTTTGTATATATTTTTACAGTTATTTTTCTTAGTTTTATTTATGCATTAATTAATTTTCACATGTATTGTAGATTTATTTATACATTTATTTACTGATAACCTACTTTTCCGTGCATGTGCAAATGAGGGAGGCAATAATAAATAGGCCTATACACATTCAAAACTTTAATGTTTGTGTCAGAAAACAGAAAATGACTTATAAAAAATAAACCCATGAGAAACATTCACTGCAACAACTGAAAACATAAATTATAAGGGCTAATCAAAGCATTTTGATATAAATCTACATACGGGAAAACGTTCAATAATTTAATATTTTCTCTTAATATCACCCAGTTAGTCGATTATAATCAGCCAATTACAGTGACAATAGAAACGCGCAATGAATACGATAACCGAAATGAAATGCAGTTTTCATTGATCTACTCACAGACTGATTGAAGCTCTTTCCAGGTCTTATAAACCGGACTAATGTCACTTATCATGCATGAAAGGCTGATCTGGGAACAGCTAATATTTGATCTTCGACAATCATTGCTGTGGATTGATCCGCTGTCACAGTCTCGGCGCCTCGTCAGACCAGAGGCCGTGAAACAACACTCACACACTCACACACACACACACACACACACACACTCACACACTGTACAGAAACACCATGACCTCCGAACGAGCCTGTTTGATTAATCACAAACTTCTCCTCTTTTATGAGTCGCATATTTCGTCATTTACAGTCTTTTGAAAAGTCCAGTCTTCTTATCAGAGTCGTTAGGCGCTATTGATCACGATCGGTTTCAATTAGCAGGCGATTACAGTCACACACACACACACACACACACACACACACACAAACACACACACATCAGTCAGAGGAAACTGATAGTGATCTTCCTCTCATCGTGTGTGTTTTACAGTCCAGCGACACTGATGCTCTTCTGCCCTGTTTTTGCGCTAAAACATGATATTATTCCAGTGTGTGAATAATAATTAACACACACTTTGAGGACAGAGATAGATTAGATAGGGAAACATCATGTTTGCATTTGTTATTTCTTGCGGGTCTGTGAACTGTCTGAGTTTCATCTGTGTGTTGCCGCCCTCTGGTGGAGGATGTTTGTAACTGTAAGTATACAAATAATAATGATGTAATAATAATAATAATATCAAAATACGGAGCAGTTGAGTGATTCAATAGGCCTAATATTCAATTGAATAATCATATTATATTGGCTTTACATAATAATAAATGCTATATATATGAATAAATTCTAGTGTGGTGAGAAATCGAGATTTCCCCCCCTGTAAATCGGGTCTCGTTTGGGACCGGAGGCGATATTTTTTTTCACAGGATGGTAGGGGTAAGGTAGATGGTAAGACTCATGAATATTCATTAAGGAACTCATGCCTGATTGGTCTGATGACCTACGCCCTAACCCCGCCCCTAAACCTACCAGTCACTGGGGTTAAGACCAATCAGGGATGAGTTCCCTAATGAATATTCATGAGTCTTCCCCTACCATCCTGTGAAAAAAAATATCGCGGACCGGAGGTATCTACCACTCAGTGCGCATGCGCTCAATGTTTGCAAACCCCGGGCTCTTCCTCCAGGGGGCGCTGAGGCTCAGAAGCGCAATCCACCCTTCAGTCGCATTTATCTCAGTTAGATTAAAGTCTAGCTGGATACATTTGTGGACTATAAAGTAGCCTATAATAGTTTAAGTCTATTAATATTAGTGATCAGCATCGAAATCGAGTAATCAGGGGCATCGATCGAATCGATTACTTAAAGCGCTGTGATTGGTCCATCCTGAAGAGCGCTGAGAAAAGTAACACGTGCGTCATTCGCGCCTGAACTCCACAATTAAAGTCCTCTGTCTAGCGAAAAATTATAAATCATAATTTAGATCGATTTAGATCCATCATACCTAACAGATTAGGAACAATATCTACCACTAATTATTAATTATTAATTCATGAATTCAGTTATTTATTAAAACGGAAGACGGGGACATTCTAAGGGACTTTTAACTTGCCTAACATGTGTGCATATCATATGTACCCACCAAAATTACCATGTTGACAAGGTGGGGATTCGAATTATTCTTAAAACATGAAAGCTAACAGTTTTTTTTATTATTATTTTTTAATGCATTTTAATAAGAACAACACATAATTGACATTCAGGAGTACATATAACCATACATGTCGGGGGTAAACAAAAGGGGGATAAACAAAGAGAAAAAAGAAAGAAAGGCATTTTACAGAAAAAAACATGTATTGTTTTAACAGCTGTGTAGTTTTCCTTGCTTTTAAGTTTTTACATTCGGATATTGTTTGTTTATACATTTTAATATCACTTTTAAATTGTTCAGAATTTGGCCTTTTTTCATTCCATTTGACTCTATGAATATAGTAACGGTGACGTATAATAATTAAATCAAATATAAATAAAATATTTTATCACCATCAAGTGAAAAAAATTTTAAAGCTTTTTTGTTGTTGTTGTTGTTGCAAATACAAAAGCAGAAAAACTTTCAGACAAAAAACAAGTTATGGATCAATAATTAACAAGAAAAATAATACAAAGAAGCATGATTTATCTATTGAAAATGATTTACCAAGAGAAAGAAAAGAAAAAAGTGGGGGCACAAAAATAAAAGGTATATTGTGAAAGAATATTAAACATGGTACAAATTCTAGATGTTTTTATAGCTTTCCTATTTACATATATTGAAATTGTATTCAAGTACAACTTCATTTCTTGTTTGAAGATGTCAAAGCGCGTTGTATAATTACATTTATGGATATAAAACTTTCCAATAAACAAAAGGAAGTTAATACAAAAACCAAACATTTTAAAGCTGTCATTTTTTTACAATTCCCATGTTATTTTTTCTATTTATTTGTATTAATTTATTGTATGTTTCATTTTTATTGCTTTAAATGTTTTACACATTATTTTTTTAGTAGACTATCTATTACTGTATATAGCCTACTTTACTGCCTTGCTTTACCTTGAGTTTATTCTCCTATTTTTTGTGTATGATACATACAAAAATTAAATAAAAAGTTAAATAAAAAAAAATATTAAAAAAAAAATACATTAAAATTCAACCCATAGACTGTAAAAAAAACTGGGAAAAAAAACCACAGAAAAAAATATCCAATGGGTGTCGCCGGTAATTGTGTCCCCGTAATGTGTAGTGTTTCACTAATAAGTGTCCGCCCCCTGACGGTCGACTCTGGTTGGTGAGCAACGGTTCCGCCCCCAGTCGCCATGTATCGGTCCGCTGGGAAACTGCAGCGCTTCAGCGCGGATCTGTCGAAGCTTTGCACCGCAAAGAGATCCATAATCGCCCGCAACATCCAACCAGCGCCGGGACTCCTGCAAAACCCGCTCAGAATGGTAAAATCCCAGTGTTTCTGCAGTGTTTACTGAGGTGTGAGCTGAACTGACGGGCCGGGGAATGACCTTCATGTTTATCGTTCTTCTAAAGCCCTCAGAAATCACACATGTGTCATGTGTCGATATTATAACTCATGTATGCTTTTCAAAACATTATAAATGCGTATTTGTGCTTAATTCTTGCTTGATGTGTGATTTACAGTGATTGAGAAACATCAGCATTAGTTTCTGCTCATTAAATCAGACTGATCCGTTCTTTAATGACGAGAATCATATTCATAAATGTGATTTCCTATGTAAAGTTAAATGTAAAAGAAACAAAAAAGCAATTAAAACATCCCAGATATCAAATAAGATTATAAAGTCACCGGTGAACATAGATTCCATGTTTAAATTAGATCTTTCTATCCCCTACTTGAGTCAAAAAGAAAGTAGTGCAAATTTATTTCTTTACCTTTTTTTATTTATTTATTTATTTTCTATTTATTTAATAATTTTATATTATCTGTATAAATGTGGCTTCACTCTATGTCACTCGTACAAAGACAATTGTTCTACTCATTGTTAATTTCAAATGACAGTGGGATTTATTTTAATGGAATGAATTAATAAAAAAAAAAAAAAAAAAAAAAAATGTAATAAATATGATTGATTGACGGGTTATTGTTGTCATTCCAGGCCAGCTCAGAGTCGTA
>NW_027508943.1:245000-267500 GCF_051911475.1 Siphateles boraxobius
TGTGTGTGTGTGTGTGTGTTGTAATCCTGCATGTGCTCGACTGTTTTAAAGAGTCATGAAGCCGTTTGATAAATGCTACAGAAGAGGAGAGAAACAAACACAAGAGCAGCTTCAGATCCTCATGGTTTTATTCACTCTTTTAGTTTAAAGCATCAGATTTCCACAAATGCTCCTGCAGTTCATCATTACACACAACAACATCTACAAATATATTATACATGGTTTTTTAAGCTCCTTTAAATCATACAAACACATGCATCTCCAATTTAATGCATAAATAACTGCCGAGCCGTTTGCATTTGTGCAACAGAAATATGCATATATGAGCAATGTTGCATAACCTCTGAGACTCTTATTTTGCCATGTTTATTACATTCATTTTGCAGATGCATTAGAGCCATTACAGTTTTTATCATCCACAAACGCTAAGAAGGAAAGTGTCAATCTCTTACTGTACGTCTGTCACAGGAATAATAATAATGATGATGAAGAGAAGCATCTTCTCGGAGGATAATGAATAATTATGAAAAGCCAATAACTCATAAACCTAGCTAACAAATATGTCTGGTCATAGCTTTGAAAGTTCCCTGTTAAAAACATCACATCAGAGGAGAGCGTGATGTCGACACGAAGATTTTAAACCTGGAGGATGAAAATAAAGCAGTTTTGTGGGACAGTTGAAGTGAAGCGATGACACAAACCTGTTCAGTGGGCGGGGCCTGGAATCTGTCACTCAAATGACATCCGTGTTACATTTTTAAATGTAACAACTTGTTTCGGAACGTTTAGAGAACATTCAAAAGTAACGTTCCCATAATGTTTGCAAAATTAAATGTTTCGTAGGATTTTTTTTTAAACATTTGTTTCAGAGAAAACTCAAACAAAACTATAAATATAATCAAGGGAAGTTTATTTATATAACACATTTCATACACTATGGCGACTCAAAGAGCTTTACATAGAAAATAAACAAAATAAAAGCAAGGGAAATTAAAAGATTTCTATTAGACGTCTCGGATGGACTCGATTTTCCTGATTAATCCGTAATAAATGTATTGAACAAAGCCACAATTCTCTCAAACTGAAAAATCAACAAGTCAAGTTGCTTTTAATTGTTTTTAATTAAAATGTTTTTTGTCTTTTTTGACATTCAGAAATGACTGGA
The DNA here is from genome assembly GCF_051911475.1 of Siphateles boraxobius. Classification (NCBI taxonomy): domain Eukaryota; kingdom Metazoa; phylum Chordata; class Actinopteri; order Cypriniformes; family Leuciscidae; genus Siphateles; species Siphateles boraxobius. Next base: position 246,166 of record NW_027508943.1, read on the forward strand.
ATTATTGATATTAGTGTTGTCAATCAATGAACTAACAATGAGCAATACATTTATTACAGTATTTATTAATCTTTGTTAATGCTAGTTAATAAAAATACCGCTGTTCATGTTCGGTCACAGTGCAGTAACTAATGTTAACAAATACAACCTTTGATTTAATAGCGTATTTGTAAATGTTGACATTAATATTAAAGTGGTGTACTGAAGTGTACTGAACAATACTGAAGTATTGTTCATGTTAACTAATGAACCTTATTGTAAAGTCTCACCTGAAAAATCAAGTTGCTTTTAACTCTTTTAGACACTGATAAATGACTGTAACTACTGAAATATAAAGTGTGTGTGTGTGTGTGTGTGTGTGTGTGTGTGTGTCTCCTCAGGTTATGATAAAGCGGCCACTATAGCGAAGACGGCACACAGGGAAGGCTGGACTCTGAAGGAGACGGCGCTGAAGCTCGGGTTCCTGACCGAGGAACAGTTCGATCTGTGGGTGCGTCCCGAAGACATGCTTGGACCCAAATAACCCAACGCTCTATAACCCAACGCTCCTCACACAATAAACACTGTTCAAACGCACCGCTCCTGCGTCTTTGAGCTTCATCCAGTGAACATCAACGCTAGCTCAGCTCGTCAGTCTGTTGTGATGGACCATACGTGTGTGTGTGTGTGTGTGTGTGTGTGTGTGTGACTATGAGCGAGGGTTTGTGCAGATCACACACACACACACACACACACACACATACACACACCAGCGGATCTTCCTCAAGTCGAGTCTGGCATTTCACCTGCTCCGTGTTGATATTCAGAGCCTGTGTGAGATCATCATTCCCACTGAGCCTCGGGTCACACACACACACTCACACACACACACACTCACACAAACACACACTCACACACACACACACACACACACACACACACACACACTCACACAAACACACACTCACTCACACACACACACACAAAGACACACTCACATGGAGCAGAGGAAGAGGAGAGCGGCGGGGGCTGAGAGACATATGGCCACCACAGGAGGAGATGAGTGTGTGTGTGTGTGTGTGTGTGTGTGTGTGAGAGAGTGTGCATGAGTGTGTGTGTGTTTACCTGGAGATGCAGGTGTGTGTGTGTGTGTGTGTGTGCAGTCTCTACAGGCTCAGTTTGTTTTTTTCTCAGTATGTTTTATCATGTGACTCTTGATTGTCACTATCTTAATAAATCAAGCTTCACAAACACTTGTTTTATCCAGCAGATATTAGGATATGTATATCTTATATTAGTTATATTTTATCATATTTGATTTATTTCTGTCATATATTTGATATATTCATATATTTTTGTGAGTTTAGTGTTGTTGCTAACTACTTGGTACTATTAAGAAGTGTTTTCGGAGCTGAAGTAAAGCTGAGATATAAATAGCCTTGGCTACTAACTGAAATAAATGTTTACATTAGTGAAAATTTTAAAATATTAACATTTTGGCCGATAACCAATACATTGGCTGATAAATCTAAATCTAAATGTTTATATAAATTTACAAAAAAAAGTCTCATTATTTAAAGCCATTTCCCAATAACACAATTATAATGCACTCATAATAAATGTATGTAGCTTATATGACAGACTTAACTCTGTTTTCCATTTTTTAAATGATTCCAATCATATTTCAAGCAATGCAAACAGTGTTGAACAGTCTCAACTGAAGGAAATAATACATTATTCATCGACTTTAATATATCGGCCAAATTTTCTTATCAGACTGATAACGATGAAAATGAACATATCAACTGATACCGATATGATGGCAGATATATCGTGCATCCCTAGTTTACATTAAAGTATTCAAACTTAAATAAAAATAAATTAAAGCTTGCACATTACAAAATTAAACTAAGAATTAAAATGAAAACTTAGTGAATAAATACTATAATAGTGTAAATAATAGTAAAATAGCACTGGTTTGAGATCTTGCACAATAAAACCTTCCTGACAACAAGAATCATCTCTAATGAAGTTTTTTTTGTTATTTTTGCCATTTTGTTCATTTTAGCGGTTTAATTAATTTCATACTATCTGTTTCACTTATTCAATTCTGATGAAAAGCCGATAAAAGGTTTAGTGACAGTTCCCCTGTGACAACATGCCCCACTATTTAAACATTTATTTTTTTATGTATTTTTAATTTTCTTTTTTTTTTACCATAAAAATGTCCTTTCTTGTAGTCAAATTTTAACATAAAACCCAGGCTGAGAAATATTGACTGGAGTAAAAGAATGAAAACTCCTGTTCATATTTGTAACAATAACAGTCATAAATCATCTGCATTGATTGTTCTCTGCCTGTCACTCATAGAGTTACGTTCTGCAAACTCTGCTGGATCCTGACTGACTTCTGCTAATGAGACTCTATCAGCTCTTACATGACATAATGAGCATCACCTGAGAGCAGGAGCGAGGAGATGTGTGTCAGAAACACACACACACACACACACACACACACACACACACACACACACACACACACACACACACACACACACACACACGGGTTTATTTCTGGAACATCATCCATCTGCAAATCATCTGGCGCTTTCAGTGTTCAGTGTGTTTAACTGTGTTTTACTCTACTTAAGAAAAAAAAAACATGCTTCGCTAAATCATAATTATAACATATAAAGTCACAATTATGAGATAAAAAGTAAAAATTTAAATCATTGTTATGAGATCATTAAAAATGATGACTTAGTACGTCATAATTTAAACTTCATCACAGTTTTGACCTTTTTATGTCATGATTTTGTCAATTTTCTTTTTATGTCAACTATTACTGTCATAATGAGACATGACATAAAAAGTCAGACTGATGACTTAGTACGTCATAATTATGACTTATGACTTAGTATGTCAATTACATTTTGACTTTTTGTGTCATTAAAATATACTAAATCATAAAAAGTTAAAATGATGACATAAAAAGTGACTACAGTGTCAAAATCTTGACTTTGAGTCTTAAATTTGAATTTTTGTCCTAATTTTGACATGTCATAATTTCAACTTTTATGCCATAATTTGTTCTTTTTATGTGACCATTTTGACTAATATTTACTTCATAATTCCGTAATTCCAATTGACTTTATATCATAATTATGGCAAAAAGACTCAAAACCATGACTTAGTACGTAAATTAAAACTTAAGAAGTATGTCTTCTGACATTGTATGTCATAATTTTTTGCCATACACCATAAATGTGTTTGTTGTTAGCCAAAACAGTGTTACCTGTTACATTTTACTGCTTCATGAATTGTTTTGTGTTTTATGATTGATAAGCCCCAGAATTTGCCTTTCAAAAATAAAAACACACAATATTCACTAGTGTGTGACAACTAGCCCCGGTGTCCCGTACACAGGCATGACCAGATATTTAGTATTTTTCAAAGTGATTTAGCAAAGAAAAAATAAATACCATTACATAAAAATCAACTTTAAAATTAGATTTTTGAGAAAATAAATATGGAAGGTAATGATATGCCACAATATTACATTTGTAGGCATATGATGCAGTGCAATATACTATACATAGGCTTGTTATATAAAAAACAATAAATGGCACACAGTGTACAGTGTAGCGCAGAATAATAGCTAGTGTAATGAAATGTGTGACACGGACGCAGCGGCAGCTCTTTTCTCTCGCGTGCACGAGCTTGCGTGTGATTGGCCGCTGATCCCTGCGCGTTCACGCTATAGTTGTGAGATTTGCGCGCCGCCGCTCGCTGGACTGAGAGGAGAGGAGAGGAAAGCGATAGTTGTCACACCGAGGGGCAAATAACTCATCGATTCCGATGAATAACTGCCCCTGCTACCCCTGCAGCTGACGCACTGCCCCGAGGAGCGACGCGCGCGGTTCTGTGAGGTAAATGCTGTTACAGTCTGCGGGGAAATGAGTGTTTATTCGACGCGTGACGCGGGACCATTAAACACCTTCCTTGCATCCGTCAGTGTTTCATCCTCATCATCCGCGAGGCCGCTCGTGTGTGTGTGTGTGTGTGTGTGTGTGTGTGTGTCTGTCTGTCTGTCTGTCTGTTTATGTATTGTCTTGTGCTGTTGTATGTCAGTCTTGTGCTTTTTGTGTCAGTGTTGTGTTGTTGTGTCAGTGTTGTGCTTTTTTGTCAGTGTTGTGCTTTTGTGTGTCAGTGTTGTGCTTTGTGTCAGAGTTGTGCTGTTGTGTGTCAGTGTTGTGCTTTGTGTCAGAGTTGTGCTGTTGTGTGTCAGTGTTGTGCTTTTGTGTGTCAGTGCTGTGCGTTTGTGTGTCAGTTCTGTGCTTTTGTGTCAGTGTTGTGCTGTTGTGTGTCAGTGTTGTGGTTTGTGTCAGAGTTGTGCTGTTGTGTGTCAGTGTTGTGCTTTTGTGTCAGTGCTGTGCTTTTGTGTGTCAGAGTTGTGCTTTTGTGTGTCAGAGTTGTGCTGTTGTGTGTCAGTGTTGTGCTTTTGTGTCAGTGTTGTGCTGTTGTGTGTCAGTGTTGTGCTTTTGTGTCAGTGCTGTGCTTTTGTTTGTCAGAGTTGTGCTGTTGTGTGTCAGTGTTGTGCTTTTGTGTCAGTGTTGTGCTGTTGTGTGTCAGTGTTGTGCTTTTGTGTCAGTGTTGTGCTGTTGTGTGTCAGTGTTGTGCGTTTGTGTGTCAGTTCTGTGCTTTTGTGTCAGTGTTGTGCTGTTGTGTGTCAGTGTTGTGGTTTGTGTCAGAGTTGTGCTGTTGTGTGTCAGTGTTGTGCTTTTGTGTCAGTGCTGTGCTTTTGTGTGTCAGAGTTGTGCTGTTGTGTGTCAGTGTTGTGCTTTTGTGTCAGTGTTGTGCTGTTGTGTGTCAGTGTTGTGCTTTTGTGTCAGTGCTGTGCTTTTGTTTGTCAGAGTTGTGCTGTTGTGTGTCAGTGTTGTGCTTTTGTGTCAGTGTTGTGCTGTTGTGTGTCAGTGTTGTGCTTTTGTGTGTCAGTGCTGTGCTTTTGTGTCAGTGTTGTGCTTTTGTGTGTCAGTGTTGTGCTTTGTGTCAGAGTTGTGCTGTTGTGTGTCAGTGTTGTGCTTTTGTGTGTCAGTGCTGTGCTTTTGTGTCAGTGCTGTGCTGTTGTGTGTCAGTGTTGTGCTTTTGTGTGTCAGTGCTGTGCTTTTGTGTCAGTGTTGTGCTGTTGTGTGTCAGTGTTGTGCTGTTGTGTGTCAGTGTTGTGCTTTTGTGTGTCAGAGTTGTGCTGTTGTGTGTCATTTGTTGTGCCTTTGTGTGTCAGTGTTGTGCTGTTCTGTGTCAGTGTTGTGCTTTTGTGTGTCAGTGCTGTGCTTTTGTGTCAGTGTTGTGCTTTTGTGTGTCAGTGTTGTGCTTTGTGTCAGAGTTGTGCTGTTGTGTGTCAGTGTTGTGCTTTTGTGTGTCAGTGCTGTGCTTTTTTGTCAGTGTTTTGCTGTTCTGTGTCAGTGTTGTGCTGTTGTGTGTCAGTGCTGTGCTTTTGTGTCAGTGTTTTGCGGTTCTGTGTCAGTGTTGTGCTGTTGTGTGTCAGTGCTGTGCTTTTGTGTGTCAAGGTTGTGCTGTTGTGTGTCAGTGTTGTGTTGTTGTGTGTCAGTGTTGTGCTTTTGTGAGTCAGCGTTGTGCTTTTGTGTCAGTGTTGTGTCTCAGTGTTGTGCTTTTGTGTGTCAGTGCTGTGCTTTTGTGTGTCAGTGCTGTGCTTTTGTGTCTCAGTGTTGTGCTTTGTGTCTCAGTGTTGTGCTTTTGTGTGTCAGTGCTGTGCTTTTGTTTGTCAGTGTTGTGCTTCTGTGTCAGTGTTGTGCTGTTTTGTCTCAGTGTTGTGCTTTTGTGTGTCAGTGTTGTGCTTTTGTGTGTCAGTGTTTTGCTTTTGTGTGTCAGTGTTGTGCTGTTGTGTGTCAGTGTTGTGATTTTGTGTGTCAGTGTTGTGCTGTTGTGTGTCAGTGTTGTGCTTTTGTGTGTCAAGGTTGTGCTGTTGTGTGTCAGTGTTGTGTTGTTGTGTGTCAGTGTTGTGTTGTGTGTCAGTGTTGTGTTGTTGTGTGTCAGTGTTGTGCTGTTGTGTGTCAGTGCTGTGCTTTTGTGTGTCAAGGTTGTGCTGTTGTGTGTCAGTGTTGTGTTGTTGTGTGTCAGTGTTGTGCTTTTGTGAGTCAGTGTTGTGTCTCAGTGTTGTGCTTTTGTGTGTCAGTGCTGTGCTTTTGTGTGTCAGTGCTGTGCTTTTGTGTCTCAGTGTTGTGCTTTGTGTCTCAGTGTTGTGCTTTTGTGTGTCAGTGCTGTGCTTTTGTGTGTCAGTGCTGTGCTTTTGTGTGTCAGTGTTGTGCTTTTGTGTCAGTGTTGTGCTGTTTTGTCTCAGTGTTGTGCTTTTGTGTGTCAGTGTTGTGCTTTTGTGTGTCAGTGTTTTGCTTTTGTGTGTCAGTGTTGTGCTGTTGTGTGTCAGTGTTGTGATTTTGTGTGTCAGTGGTGTGGTTTTGTGTGTCAGTGCTGTGCTTTTGTGTCTCAGTGTTGTGCTTTGTGTCTCAGTGTTGTGCTTTTGTGTGTCAGTGCTGTGCTTTTGTTTGTCAGTGCTGTGCTTTTGTGTGTCAGTGTTGTGCTTTTGTGTCAGTGTTGTGCTGTTTTGTCTCAGTGTTGTGCTTTTGTGTGTCAGTGTTGTACTTTTGTGTGTCAGTGTTGTGCTTTTGTGTGTCAGTGTTGTGCTGTTGTGTGTCAGTGTTGTGATTTTGTGTGTCAGTGTTGTGCTGTTGTGTGTCAGTGTTGTGCTTTTGTGTGTCAGTGCTGTGCTTTTGTGTGTCAGTGCTGTGCTTTTGTGTCAGTGTTGTGCTTTTGTGTGTCAGTGTTGTGCTTTTGTGTGTCAGTGTTGTGCTTTTGTGTGTCAGTGTTTTGCTGTTGTGTGTCAGTGTTGTGATTTTGTGTGTCAGTGTTGTGCTGTTGTGTGTCAGTGATGTGCTGTCAGTGCTGTGCTTTTGTGTGTCAGTGTGTCAGTGTTGTGCTTTTGTGTGTCAGTGTTGTGCTTTTGTGTGTTAGTGTTGTGTTGTTGTGTGCAGTGTTGTGCTTTTGTGTCAGTGGTGTGGTTGTGTGTCAATGTTGTGTTGTGTGTCAGTGTTGTGCTGTTGTGTGTCAGTGGTGGGGTTTTGTGTGTCAGTGTTGTGGTTTTGTGTGTCAGTGTTGTGCTTTTGTGTGTCAGTGTTGTGCTTTTGTGTGTCAATTATGGTTTTGTGTGTCAGTGTTGTGCTGTTGTGTGTCAGTATTATGGTTTTGTGTGTCAGTGTTGTGTTGTGTGTCAGTGTTGTGGTTTTGTGTGTCAGTGTTGTGTTGTGTGTCAGTGTTGTGGTTTTGTGTGTCAGTGTTGTGCTGTTGTGTGTCAGTATTATGGTTTTGTGTGTCAGTGTTGCTTTGTGTGTCAGTGGTGGCACAATCCAAATGTGTCTTTAACGAAGCGCGGTGTGATTTAACCAATTCATTCCTCACATAAGATCTATCTATCTATCTATCTATCTATCTATCTATCTATCTATCTATCTATCTATCTATCTATCTCTGTCATCTATCTATCTATCTATCTATCTATCTATCTATCTATCTATCTATCTATCTATCTGTCTATCTATCTGTCTATCTGTCTATCTATCTCTGTCATCTATCTATCTATCTGTCTATCTATCTGTCTATCTATCTGTCTATCTGTCTATCTATCTCTGTCATCTATCTATCTATCTATCTATCTATCTATCTATCTATCTATCTATCTATCTATCTATCTATCTATCTCTGTCATCTATCTATCTATCTATCTATCTATCTATCTATCTATCTATCTATCTATCTGTCTATCTATCTGTCTATCTATCTGTCTATCTGTCTATCTATCTCTGTCATCTATCTATCTATCTATCTATCTATCTATCTATCTATCTATCTATCTATCTATCTATCTATCTATCTATCTATCTATCTGTCTATCTATCTGTCTATCTATCTGTTTATCTGTCTATCTATCTCTGTCATCTATCTATCTATCTATCTATCTATCTATCTATCTATCTGTCTATCTGTCTATCTGTCTATCTGTCTATCTATCTGTCTATCTGTCTATCTACGTCTATCAATCTATCTATCTCTGTCATCTATCTATCTATCTACATCTATCTATCTATCTATCTATCTATCTATCTACGTCTATCTATCTATCTATCTATCTATCTATCTATCTATCTATCTATCTATCTATCTATCTATCTATCTATCTACGTCTATCTATCTATCTCTGTCATCTATCTATCTATCTATCTATCTATCTATCTATCTATCTATCTATCTATCTATCTGTCTATCTGTCTATCTGTCTATCTATCTGTCTATCTGTCTATCTACGTCTATCAATCTATCTATCTCTGTCATCTATCTATCTATCTACATCTATCTATCTATCTATCTATCTATCTATCTATCTATCTATCTATCTATCTATCTATCTATCTACGTCTATCTATCTATCTCTGTCATCTATCTATCTATCTATCTATCTATCTATCTATCTATCTATCTATCTATCTATCTATCTATCTATCTATCTATCTATCTATCTATCTATCTATCTGTCTGTCTGTCTGTCTGTCTGTCTATCTCTGTCATCTATCTATCTATCTATCTATCTATCTATCTGTCTGTCTGTCTGTCTATCTCTGTCATCTATCTATCTATCTATCTATCTATCTATCTATCTATCTATCTATCTATCTATCTATCTATCTATCTATCTATCTATCTATCTATCTATCTGTCTGTCTGTCTGTCTGTCTGTCTATCTCTGTCATCTATCTATCTATCTATCTATCTATCTATCTGTCTGTCTGTCTGTCTATCTCTGTCATCTATCTATCTATCTATCTATCTATCTATCTATCTATCTATCTATCTATCTATCTATCTATCTATCTATCTATCTATCTATCTATCTATCTATCTACATCTGTCTGTCTGTCTGTCTGTCTGTCTGTCATTAAGAGTAATCAAGTATTTTTTTAAATGAAATACTGTTGATTTTGCCCCTCTCTCTCTCCCCCCTCAGTAGTATCGGCTCAGGTTGAGGAATGGCTCAGCCGGGATCGGGATCGGGTTCGGCTCAGACTCAGAGCACTAATGGAGTGGCGGATGAGTCTCCTAACATGCTGGTCTACAGGAAAGTAAGTACAGCGGATCCATAATCTCCCGAAACACCGGCACAGCAGGAGCGACCCCGTCCAATCAGCAGCCTTCAGTTTAACAGCAGCCGGTCGGATAACTCCACGTGACTCCGGCTGCCGGTGTTCCCGACGCTCGGCTCGGGCAGGAGGAGTTGTGTGTGTGAGCTGGAGTTGTGTGTGTGAGCTGGAGTTGTGTGTGTGAGCTGGAGTTGTGCAGATGTTGCTCTGATGTCTTTATCAGTTCATGAACAGTGTTTGAGCTGAGAGACTCGGACTGGACGACGGAGGGGAAGATGTTGATTATGGGGTGAGAATTGTTGCATTATTCCAAATAAATAGATTATGATCCACAAATAAATGTAAAGAGTTTCACAAAAAATTATAAAACTCACAAATAAATAAAATGAGATTTGCAAATAAAAAAATATATTTATAAATGTGTTTTATGCCACAAACACAACTCTGCCTGGCATTTATTTGTGAACCGTTCCTGTGCATTTGTAAATCCCCTCACGCGCTTGTGGATTCTGAAACACTGCTAGCGTCGACGTGCAGACAAATCCACAAATAAGTGACTCCACCCACCCTTTACCTAAGCCAATCAGATAACGGCCACATTGAGCTGACCAATCGTAGCACGTTCTCGCTACAACCAATCGCGTTAGGCTTTACACTCGGGGCGAGAACTGGATCTGATCGGATTAATTTTGCAGATATTTGCACCCCTGAAAGCATCTGTAATGGGAGCTTCATTCAAATTAGCTGTTTGTGTGGTTAAAACACCCCGTTTACAAAAGATTGTTGGAGTTTAAAGCTTCTTTATATTTATTATTCTTTATTATTAACTCCGTATTTAACACAAATTATGATCATCACAGATCGAGCATCATAACCCTCTCTACCGGAGTCAAGCGGCGCGTCAAAAGCAAATAGCCAATTATCTTCCCTGCCGTAGCAGTTTCACATCATGTAAAACGAACATGTTTGCAATGTTAACACATTTTGCCGATGACGTCAGTTTTCTTACCTGAAGATATATGACGCATAATTCTTTATTGACTATGCTGGCTACATGAAAAATCATAATTCGTGATAGTGTCTACTGGACGCGGCGCAGCGCGACAAGATGATTCCCTGATAGTAAACGGATGCCCGTTCTTCTTCTTCTGTAGCGGCTACTACACGCAACTACACGCTACTACACGCTACTACACGCTACTACACGCTACTACACGCAACTACATGCAACTACACGCTACTACACGCAACTACACGCAACTACATGCAACTACACGCTACTACACGCTACTACACGCTACTACACGCTACTACACGCAACTACACGCAACTACACGCTACTACACGCAACTACACGCAACTACACGCTACTACACGCAACTACACACTACTACACGCAACTACATGCAACTACACGCTACTACACGCAACTACACGCTACTACACGCAACTACACACTACTACACGCAACTACACGCTACTACACGCAACTACAAGCTACTACACGCAACTACACGCAACTACACGCTACTACACGCAACTACACACTACTACACGCAACTAAACGCTACTACACGCAACTACACGCAACTACATGCTACTACATGCAACTACACACTACTACACGCAACTACACGCAATTACACACAACTACACGCTACTACACGCTACTACACGCAACTTCACGCAACTACACGCTACTTCACGCAACTACACGCTACTTCACGCAACTACACGCTACTTCACGCAACTACACGCTACTTTACGCAACTACACGCTACTTCACGCTACTACACGCAACTACACACTACTACACGTAACTACACGCTACTACACACAACTACACGTTACTACACGCAACTACACACTACTACACGCAACTAAACGCTACTACACGCAACTACACGCAACTTCACACTACTACACGCAACTACACGCAACTACACGCTACTACACGCAACTACACACTACTACACGTAACTACACGCTACTACACACAACTACACGTTACTACACGCAACTACACACTACTACACGCAACTAAACGCTACTACACGCAACTACACGCAACTTCACACTACTACACGCAACTACACGCAACTACACGCTACTACACGCAACTACACACAACTACACGCTACTACACGCTACTACACGCAACTACACGCAACTACACGCAACTACACACAACTACACGCTACTACACGCTACTACACGCAACTACACGCTACTTCACGCAACTACACGCAACTACACGCTACTTCACGCAACTACACGCTACTTCACGCTACTACACGCAACTACACGCAACTACACGCTACTACACGCAACTACACGCTACTTCACGCAACTACACGCTGCTACACGCAACTACACGCTACTACACACAACTACACGTTACTACACGCAACTACACGCTACTACACGCAACTACACGCTACTACACGCAACTACACAGTACTACACGCAATTAAACGCTACTACACGCAACTACACTCTACTACACGCAACTACACTCTACTACACGCAACTACACGCTACTACACGCTACTACATGCAACTAAACGCTACTACACGCTACTACACGCAACTACACGCTACTACACGCAACTACACGCATCTCCACGCAACTACACGCTACTACACGCAACTACACGCTACTACACACAACTACACGTTACTACACGCAACTACATGCTACTACACGCAACTACAGACTACTACACGCAACTAAACGCAACTAGGCAAGGCAAGGCAAGGCAAGTTTATTTATATAGCACATTTCATACACAATGGTAATTCAAAGTGCTTTACATAGAAGAAATTAAAATAATCAAAAGAAATCAGAATAATTAAAACAGTTTAGAATAAAAGATAAAATACAGAAATAATCAAATGAAATCAGAATAATTAAAACATAAAATAAAATACAGTGCAAACAGTCGGACGAACAGTGGCACAGTGCTCATTCAGTAAATGCACAGTTAAACAGATGTGTTTTGAGTCTGGATTTGAATGTGACTACTGTAGGAGCACATCTAATCTCTTCTGGAAGCTGGTTCCAGCTGCGGCTGGCATAGTAGCTAAAAGCAGACTTGCCATGCTTAGAGTGAACCCTTGGTATTTCTAGCCGATGTGATCCTAATGATCTGAGTGATCTGTTGGGTTTATATTCACTGGGCATATCTGCAATGTATTGAGGTCCTAGGCCATTGAATGATTTAAATACCAGTAATAATACTTTAAAATCAATCCTAAATGTAACTGGCAGCCAGTGTAAAGACCTGAGGACTGGTGTGATGTGTTACATATTACATAGTACATATAACTACACGCTACTACACGCAACTACACGCTCCTACACGCTACTACACGCAACTAAACGCAACTAAACGCTAGTACACGCTACTACACGCTACTACACGCTTCTACACGCAACTACACGCTACTACACGCTACTACACGCAACTACACGCTACTACACGCAACTACATGCTACTACACACAACTACACGTTACTACACGCAACTACATGCTACTACACGCAACTACACACTACTACACGCAACTAAACGGTACTACACGCAACTACACGCTACTACACGCAACTAAACGCTACTAAACGCTACTACACGCTACTACACGCAACTACACGCAACTACACGCTACTACACGCAACTACACGCTACTACACGCAACTACACGCTACTACACGCAACTACACGCTACTACACGCAACTACACGCTACTACACAAAACTACACGTTACTACACGCAACTACACGCTACTACACGCAACTACACGCTACTACACGCAACTACTCGCAACTACACGTTACTACACGCTACTACACGCAACTACACGCTACTACACGCAACTACACGCAACTACACGCAACTACACGCAACTACACGCTACTACACGCAGCTACACGCTACTACACGCTACTACACGCTACTACACGCAACTACACGCCACTACGGAGGACACATCATCTGCAGATTTGCTCCTTTGTCCAATGTAGAAAGCCTCGCACGGGGTAGAGACGATGTAATAAATTACAAAACGGATGATTTTGTCTTTTAAAGCACAATGGTTGTAACAAATAGCTAGCTATAGGACATAAATAATATGTAGAATACAAAATATCAGCCCAAATGACCATCATTGAAGATTTAACAGCGTGTGGCTAATGGGGTTTGAGTGGATAATGCAATGCTGAAAAAAATACATATTATTTTGGATGCTGTAAGTAACTTTTACAATACAATATTATTAAGTCTGATTCATATGACATATTATTTGTGTGATCAAGCGTTTTTTAACGGATAAATTCAAATCACTTTTCTGCTGGAAATTTCACTTTTAAATGCATGTTATATATTAAATCATTAGATCCACGGACCTGCTATTTAAAACTTGACTGGAGAAGTGGGGGAATCTGTTGTGACAGTAATTTCCCCAATATTACACAAACTCGCGTATGTATCACGAGGTTGAATCCAGTTATTCATTAGTCAGCAACGCATCGATGCTTTTCTGTTTTATCATGAATAACGTGACGCTTCCATAACGCGTTGTTCCCATAACGCAAGCGCTGTTTCTCTGGCATTTTCAAAGGCTCATAAAAATGTGTCTTGGCTTGATACACAGTCTCATGGTCTAATCTAACGAAAATAAACATATTTTACTGAAGCAATATTATGGGCCTTACACTTCCTATTTGAGCCAATGCAAATGAGTGAGCAAAGTTATTTCAGGGCAAAACCACTCTGATTGTAAAGCCTAGCGTGATTGGTTGTAGCGAGAACGTGCTACGATTGGTCAGCTCAATGTGGCCGTTATCTGATTGGCTTAGGTAAAGGGTGGGTGGAGTCACTTATTTGTGGATTTGTCTGCACGTCGACGCTAGAAGTGTTTCAGAATCCACAAGTGCGTGAAGGGATTTACAAATGCACAGGAAAGGTTCACAAATAAATGCCAGGCAGAGTTGTGTTTGTGGCATAAAACACATTTATAAATATATTTTTTTATTTGCAAAGCTCATTTTATTTATTTGTGAGTTTTATAATTTTTTGTGAAACTCTTTCAATTTATTTGTGGATCATAATCTATTCATTTGGAATAAAGGAACAGTTCTCACCCCATAGTTGATGCTGATGTTTTAATGCACCGTTACTCCACTGGTTGTTGTGTTCCTCTGATTTGATTGGACGCGCCACATTTCCAGAGTGTGGATGTTTTGTATACACTTAAAAAAATTGGGTTGCACTTTATTTAGTAACACTTTATTACACAGTGTCCTTGTTACATATGTTACTTATCATTATAATAACTGTAAATTATGCATAATTATATGCAACTAACCTTCAATCTAACCCTATAGTACATGTGGTTAATTAATATTATTTATTACTTAAATATATAACCACACCATAACAATGACACCTTAAAATAATGGGTTACACTTTATTTTAAGGTGTCATTGTTACAGTGTAATTAAATATTTAAGTACAGTGTAATATTAATTAATTACATGTACTTACTATAGGGTTAGGGTAGGATTAGGATTTGGTTGAGGGTTAATAGCATGTAATTATGCATAATTTACTGTTATTACTATGGTAATTACATGTAACATATGTAAGAAGGACACTGTAAAATAAAGTGTTACCATAAAGTGTAACCCATTATTTTAAGGTGCCTAGTAACATTGCACTTACTCAAATAAGTACTGAGTAATCATAATGAATTATTATAGATTTACGGTTAGTGTTAGTTACTTGTAATTATGCATTATTACTGTAGTAAGTACATGTAGTAATGTGTAACAACGTGGAGAAAACCGTGATGTCATCGTCCAGCTCAGTTCAGTTCTCATATAATGGTGTGAATGCAGGAGATCAATAATATTGTTGAATATTACATGTCCCCAACTAAGCAAGCCAGAAGCCAAAGGTGACGTCAGTGGCAGAATGGAAAATAACAAAACGCTGGTATAGTAGTTGATATAGTTTTCGTTCTTGCTGTGAACGGGCCTTTATTCTGTGGCAGAAACAAGAAAGACGAGCGTCTGACTCCAGATGTTCAGTCCTCCTGCTGTTATACAAGCTTTTTTGTTATGATAGTTTTGTGGAAATAAAGTTTATAGATATTTTTAGCCTGTTTATGTGAGTATCTGTCAGTCAGTGTTGGGAACTAACCAACTAAAAGTGCTTACTTTACAACATTAGCTTGTCTGCAATTAAATAAATCAGTTATTCCTAAATTACTTATTTATGAAGTGGTGCAAATTTCTGCTGTACAAAAGTAAAAAAAAAAGAAAAAAGGTTACCTTCAAATGATTTCATTAATAGACATATTTTAAAAAGACTTGAAAATGTTAGATAATCTATCACATAGCAAACTGAAAGAGCTTATTAAATTTCTATTTTTTTTATGTTCTTGTAAGAAAAATATTTGAAAAATTATTGAATGTAATTTTCTCTATTTTAAAAGTAATGCACGATATATCTGCCCAATATCGGTATCGGCCGATATAAGTTCATTTTTAATGTTTTAATGTGTATCGGCTTTCCAATATAAAATAATTATCGGTTATCGGTATCGGCCAAAATTTCCATATCGGTGCATCCCTACTATTTATTCAAGTTTTATATGATCATGATTATTTTAATTTCTGCCACTCTGAGTTTATGAAATTAGACATTTTATTTATTTATTTATTTAATGCTGTTATGCTAAAAATTCCAGCATCATCTACCCAATCAATGTCTTAAAACTCTGTATTTTTACCTGTCAAAGAAAATGTAAAACCTGCTCTTTTCCATAAATGCGGTGTAAATGTGCAGTCAGCAGTGGCTGTCAAGTTGAGTTGTAATTGATTACAAAATAATTATGTTTCTGGACTTAACCCTGTACCGCTCGTCTCAAATATGAGGAACTGAAGTAGTTAATGTAGTTTGGACGTGCCCGTCGACGAATCTGTTCACCGGATGCCAGTCAACTATTTCAGTGCTCATGAGAGAGGGACAACCTCCCTCTGGGATCTCACTTTTAATAAACCATTTAATGCGCCATTTAATAAACGCATTTCCCAGAGCGAGCTACGGCTATTTGTAGCTGCAGCAAATAGAGATGCTGAAACGGAAACTGTTCTGGTGGGATCGCTTCAGCACGACCTCTAGTTGTTCTTGAACATGCCTCTTTTTTTGTTGCTAGCAAAGACTATACAAGAGCTCCTATTCTGCTTTCTTTAGTGTGTAATGTTGCAGTTTGATCATGAAAAATGATTGTAGCTCGTGTTATTCTTTATATAAGTGCCTGAAACGGCACGACTCCATTGTAGTCTTGAGTGTCTTCCGGGAACGAACACGTCATATTATTCCTCCATTTAAATAATTCATACGCAGAATAAAGGGGCGGGGCCTGGTTGAGTTAGTTAGTAGTGTGTTAAACTGGCGGTTATGGTAAGGGGCGGGACATTTCCAAAACACACTTAAAGCGATCGACCAATCAGAGCACACCGATCCAGCCGACCAATCAGAGCACAGTGTGCTTTTCAGAAGGAGGGGCTTCATAGAGATAGGAAATAAACGGGTGTGTTTCTCGTACAACGGCGTAACTCGCCGCTTTACTACAATAGTACGATGCATCGTTGAAGAAATCAACTAGTTAGCTTGCTGTTTCCCAAAACTGTATTGTCGCAAATTGGTCATTCAACCACGTTGGTTAATTATGTCACGCATGTGGAGTAATAACTTTTAATGAATCTGTTTGAGATCGAATTAAGGCTAGATTTTTTGCTATAAATTACGGACTATTTCTAATTTTTCTCAGTTATTTTGCTTTATTTCCCGCTTCAATCATAGACTCGTTCTTACGCACTAGAACTCGTTCACACATGCTCTTCAAAAACGAATAAAATAAAATAAATAAAAGATATAGATTGTACTGAATGGCTTATTCTGCTCAAGATCAGGATTTATTGAGTCACATGTCATGCAGACGAGAAACTCTTCTAACCGCAGATCGAGATCTGTCGCTCACACACACAACTCTGCGATGCTGTTTGCGAATGTTCGTTGAACTGCTGATAATTACAGAACTGACGACCATAGTTGGCTTACGATGCTTTCGGGAAACGCACTCCAGAGCGTTACTGACAGACTGGGAAGAGAGGAGCCGCAACAATGGAGAATATGCGGAAAATAATCAACATTAAAGCAGGAAAACCTGTTCTAGTAGAGCCTGAAAACAACAAAAGGGCATAATATGGCCTCTTTTATCCATTTTGCTCTTGAAGACACTGATGCAAAGTTAGTTCTTAATCTTGTCTTTTGTCAATTACAGAGCGTAGTCTATTATTGTCATAACTAATTGCATAATTGAAGTCATTGTGCCGTTTAGTAGTTGTAGGAGGCGAGTTCTGCGTTCTGTTATGAAATGCAAAATATATTCATGTGTAAAACATGTCAGATCTGTCATCAGTCTTTCAAACCCGTTTGGCTGTCATTCCTTTGTTGAACGCAAAAGGAGATTTTTTTTTTTCTCTGGCTTGGTTTACATGAACTATTTCTTTACCTTCTGTAAGTCATCGTGAGGTTCAGCACAGGTTTATTGTACAGTAGTGGTGCAACGGATCATCATTGATCCGTGATCCGTTCGGATCAATATCTTCGGTTCGGCACACGCGTGATCCGCGGATTGATTTATGAAAAAAAAAAATTGTGCGCATATTCAATCCACACACAGCGTGAACATGGCGAACGGAGGAGCTTGAACTATGAGCTTGAGCGTCATTTAAATCCCCTGTATGGGAGCATGTTGGCTTCCCTGTCAAATATAATGATTAAGGAAAGAGGTTAGTGGATAAAACCCGTGACGGTGTGTAGGCACTGTGGCAGCATGGCCACGCATTTGAAGCGACATCGCCCCGATGTTTCACTCACAGGAGTGAAAACGAAGGCTGCTCAACAACCGCTTATCACCGCGGCATTTAAGCAACCCCTTGTTGCACAATCAGAGCGGGCTAAAGCCATCACAAACGGCGTTCGCGCAGCACTACCCCTCGCTCGACCCTCTCTCTCTCGCGCGCACTCTCTCTCCCTCATATGAGGTGCCATCTACGGCTTAAATCAAACTTCATTCACGCACATATATATGAAACACTTGCATACACCTATACTAAGTAGTCAAACATGCATGTATACTGCTGAAAGCTCAAGCAAATACATATGAAATGCACAGACACACCTAAAGTCGCTCACTCACGTACACGCAGACTTTACACACACGAGATGCGCGCACACGCAAACTCTCCACGCACATAATCATGAGAGACGCGCATACACACAAACTCTCCACGCACATACTCATATGAGACGAGCACACACACACAAACTCGCGCACAAACTCAATGAGACGCGAGCACACACACAAACTCTCCGCGAACATACTCATGAGACTCGAGCACACACACTAGCGCACATACTCATATGAGACGCATGCTCACACAGTACATGATGCATATGATTCTCAGTGTGAACATAAGTCACACATTGGTAAGTGCATTTTTTGTTAACAGAGAATGAGAGTCCATTGCTTTTATTGTTTTTGGTTTTGTTCATTTATTGCGGATATTTAAAATGTTTTCAGTGTTAAATAGTCTATAGAAATAAGTTTATTGATCTTTGAAAAGGTATACCTGCATTATTATGCCATTATCATTATTTTAGATGAAAATGGTCTCAGAACGACAATATTATCGTTTATTATCAATATTATCGTTTATCGCAATAATTTCTTGGGCAATTTATCGTCCAGCAAAATTTGTTATCGTGAAAGGCCTAGCTATCAGTGTGTTTATAGGTGCAGACATGAGGCAATTTATTTTTTATTTTTTTGCTGATCCGAAAAATGATCCGATCCGGGAAACGATCCGAACCGTGAGTTTTTTGATCCGTTGCACCCCTATTGTACAGGTCTTGCTTTCTGAGAGGATTGTGATTGTAGTTGATGATTTATTCAGTGAACAGGAGATTACTGACGCAGCTTCATTTTCAAATTCATAATGTCCCAAGAGGCAAATATGAGAGTAGTTACATCCCATGAGTTGAGTCAGGACACGTCACTTCCACAAGACCATGCATTTCAATGAGCCTCACATTTTTCACACCCAAATCTAAATAAAAATTGGATTTTGCCACTTTCAGTTTTTTATTTGATCAGAAATACAGTAAAAATAGTGAAATATTCTAATGTAAATCATCTGTTTTCTATGTGAATATATAGTAAAGTGTAATATATTCCTGTGATCAAAGCCGAATTTTCAGCATCATTACTCCAGTCTTCAGTGTCACATGATCCTTCAGAAATCACTATAATATGATGATTTATAATAATATTTCACAATATTACTGGTTTTACTGTATTTTTTGTTTTGTCTTGTTTTCTGAATTAAAAAAAAATCTAAATTAAAGGTGCTGTATGTAACTTTGTGTGCGTTTGCAGGCTGTTTTTGTTTTGGTCTGTGATGCTACACGTTGACAATTTGCCTATTTTCATTGTCCATTGCACTCGTTCCTGTCGCGTGTCTCAAACTTGCGACCCGTGTGAGCGTCGAGTCTGTGGAGGCGGGGAAACAACGATCTACGATATTTTGCATTGGACTGCAGTTCCTATTTCCACGACTAGTTATCATTCTTACAAACTACACCTTTAAGCAAGTTTGTGCTAAAAACAAGAACAAATAAATCGACTGAATTCAAAGGGACAACAAGGGGATTATTTTTTCTGTTTAAGTTTATTTTAAGCACAAACTTGCTTAATTTTGTTTTTTAGATATGTTTTGGAAAGCAAGAAAAACTACGTAACTAACTAAGGATTTTTTTTTTTTTTTTGCTGTCCAATTCAGTAATTTTTGAGTAAATTGAAGCTCTGTCCATGTGTTTGTCAAATCTTCCTGCAGTTTGTCGAGGTCCTTGTTTTAATAGTGTCTTTGAAGCCTCAGACGAGAGACTCACATATCATATATCACAGTATATAAAGACTGAAAAATGTTGAAAATAGGGCTGCACGATATTGAAGAAAAATGCGATGACTCATTGAATAATGCGATATTCGATATGATAATGCTTAAAGTGTGTAAAATAAACTTATATTTAAATATATTTAAAATTATATAACTAACATACATGATTACAACATACAACATACATGACCCCGGTGGGGTCAAAAGACCACTCATCTCCACTACAAATAGGAAAAAGAGGCTACAATTGGCAAGAGCTCACCAAAATTGGACAGTTGAAGACTGGAAAAATGTTGCCTGGTCTGATGAGTCTCGATTTCTGTTGAGACATTCAGATGGTAGAGTCAGAATTTGGCGTAAACAGAATGAGAACATGGATCCATCATGCCTTGTTACCAATGTGCAGGCTGGTGTTGGTGGTGTAATGGTGTGGGGATGTTTTCTTGGCACACTTTAGGCCCTTAGTGCCAATTGGGCATCGTTTAAATGCCACGGCCCACCTGAGCATTGTTTCTGACCATGTCCATCCCTTTATGGCCACCATGTACCCATCCTCTGATGGCTACTTCCAGCAGGATAATAAACCATGTCACAAAGCTTGAATCATTTCAAATTGGTTTCTTGAACATGACAATGAGTTCACTGTACTAAAATGGCCCCCACAGTCACCAGATCTCAACCCAATAGAGCATCTTTGGGATTTGGTGGAACGGGAGCTTCGTGCCCTGGATGTGCATCCCACAAATCTCCATCCACTGCAAGATGCTATCCTATCAATATGGGCCAACATTTCTGAAGAATGCTTTCAGCACCTTGTTGAATCAATGCCACGTAGAATTAAGGCAGTTCTGAAGGCGAAAGGGGTCAAACACAGTATTAGTATGGTGTTCCTAATAATCCTTTAGGTGAGTGTATATACTGATTATTATTAATGCTACAAAAGCTATTTAGCCGAGAGCAGCGAGTGATTTTCTCTCTGTCGTTTGTTCAGTTATTGCAACCCGTTGCGATATTATGCATATCACGATATATATGTGTACGTACAGTCATGCCTCAGAAAATCCGATCCGCATGTTCACACGACAGTCGCATTGGCACATATCTGATTTATTTCCACATAT
>NW_027508943.1:277500-300000 GCF_051911475.1 Siphateles boraxobius
GAGAACGCGGCACAGTGACGACGACACACAACAGCAAAGCGTAAACCAATTAGAAAGCGGGACAGTGACGACGACACACAACAGCAGAGCGTAAACCAATGAGAACGCGGCACAGTGACGACGACACACAACAGCAGAGCGTAAACCAATAAGAACGTGGCACAGTGAAAACGACACACAACAGCAGAGCGTAAACCAATAAGAACGCGGCACAGTGACGACGACACACAACAGCAGAGCGTAAACCAATGAGAACGCGGCACAGTGACGACGACACACAACAGCAGACCGTAAACCAATAAGAACGCGGCACAGTGACGACGACACACAACAGCAAAGCGTAAACCAATTAGAAAGCGGGACAGTGACGACGACACACAACAGCAGAGCGTAAACCAATGAGAACACGGGACAGTGACGACGACACACAACAGCAGAGCGTAAAACAATGAGAACGCGGCACAGTGACGACGACACACAACAGCAGAGCGTAAACCAATAAGAACGTGGCACAGTGAAAACGACACACAACAGCAGAGCGTAAACCAATAAGAACGCGGCACAGTGACGACGACACACAACAGCAGAGCGTAAACCAATGAGAACGCGGGACAGTGACGACGACACACAACAGCAGACCGTAAACCAATAAGAACGCGGCACAGTGACGACGACACACAACAGCAGAGCGTAAACCAATTAGAAAGCGGGACAGTGACGACGACACACAACAGCAGAGCGTAAACCAATGAGAACACGGGACAGTGACGACGACACACAACAGCAGAGCGTAAACCAATGAGAACGCGGCACAGTGACGACGACACACAACAGCAGAGCGTAAACCAATAAGAACGTGGCACAGTGAAGACGACACACAACAGCAGAGCGTAAAGCAATAAGAACGCGGCACAGTGACGACGACACACAACAGCAGAGCGTAAACCAATGAGAACGCGGGACAGTGACGACGACACACAACAGCAGACCGTAAACCAATTAGAAAGCGGCACAGTGACGACGACACACAACAGCAGAGCTTAAACCAATAAGAACGCGGCACAGTGACGACGACACACAACAGCAGAGCGTAAACCAATAAGAACGCGGCACAGTGACGACGACACACAACAGCAGAGCGTAAACCAATTAGAAAGCGGCACAGTGACGACGACACACAACAGCAGAGCTTAAACCAATAAGAACGCGGCACAGTGACGACGACACACAACAGCAGAGCGTAAACCAATAAGAACGCGGCACAGTGACGACGACACACAACAGCAGAGCGTAAACCAGTGAGAACGCGGGACAGTGACGATGACACACAACAGCAGAGCGTAAACCAATGAGAACGCGGGACAGTGACGACGACACACAACAGCAGAGCGTAAACCAATGAGAACGCGGCACAGTGACGACGACACACAACAGCAGAGCGTAAACCAATGAGAACGCGGGACAGTGACGACGACACACAACAGCAGAGCGTAAACCAATGAGAACGCGGGACAGTGACGACGACACATAACAGCAGAGCGTAAACCAATAAGAACGCGGCACAGTGACGACGACACACAACAGCAGAGCGTAAACCAATGAGAACGCGGGACAGTGACGACGACACACAACAGCAGAGCGTAAACCAATGAGAACGCGGGACAGTGACGACAACACACAACAGCAGAGCGTAAACCAATGAGAACGCGGCACAGTGACGACGACACACAACAGCAGAGCGTAAACCAATGAGAACGCGGGACAGTGAAGACGACACACAACAGCAGAGCGTAAACCAATAAGAACGCGGCACAGTGACGACGACACAACAGCAGAGCGTAAACCAATAAGAACGCGGGATAGTGATGACGACACACAACAGCAGAGCGTAAACCAATAAGAACGCGGGACAGTGACGACGACACACAACAGCAGAGCGTAAACCAATGAGAACGCGGGACAGTGACGACGACACACAACAGCAGAGCGTAAACCAATGAGAACGCTGGACAGTGACGACGACACACAACAGCAGAGCGTAAACCAATGAGAACGCGGAACAGTGACGACGACACACAACAGCAGAGCGTAAACCAATAAGAACGCGGCACAGTGACGACGTCACACAACAGCAGACCGTAAACCAATGAGAACGCAAGACAGTGACGACGACACACAACAGTAGAGCGTAAACCAATGAGAACGCGGGACAGTGACGACGACACACAACAGCAGAGCGTAAACCAATAAGAACGCGGCACAGTGACGACGTCACACAACAGCAGACCGTAAACCAATGAGAACGCAAGACAGTGACGACGTCACACAACAGCAGACCGTAAACCAATGAGAAAGCGGGACAGTGTCGACGACACACAACAGCAGAGCGTAATCCAATGAGAACGCGGGACAGTGACGACGACACACAACAGCAAAGCGTAAACCAATGAGAACGAGGGACAGTGACGACGACACACAACAGCAGAGCGTAAACCAATGAGAACGCGGGACAGTGACGGCGACACACAACAGCAGAGCGTAAACCAATGAGAACGCGGGACAGTAACGACGACACACAACAGCAGAGCGTAAACCAATGAGAACGCGGCACAGTGACGACGACACACAACAGCAGAGCGTAAACCAAAGAGAATGCGGGACAGTGACGACGACACACAACAGCAGAGCGTAAACCAATAAGAACGCGGCACAGTGACGAGGACACACAACAGCAGAGCGTAAACCAATGAGAACGCGGCACAGTGACGACGACACACAACAGCAGAGCGTAAACCAATAAGAACGCGGCACAGTGACGACGTCACACAACAGCAGACCGTAAACCAATGAGAACGCAAGACAGTGACGACGTCACACAACAGCAGACCGTAAACCAATGAGAAAGCGGGACAGTGTCGACGACACACAACAGCAGAGCGTAATCCAATGAGAACGCGGGACAGTGACGACGACACACAACAGCAAAGCGTAAACCAATGAGAACGAGGGACAGTGACGACGACACACAACAGCAGAGCGTAAACCAATGAGAACGCGGGACAGTGACGGCGACACACAACAGCAGAGCGTAAACCAATGAGAACGCGGGACAGTAACGACGACACACAACAGCAGAGCGTAAACCAATGAGAACGCGGCACAGTGACGACGACACACAACAGCAGAGCGTAAACCAATGAGAATGCGGGACAGTGACGACGACACACAACAGCAGAGCGTAAACTAATGAGAACGCAAGACAGTGACGACGACACACCACAGCAGAGCGTAAACCAATGAGAACGCGGGAAAGTGACGACGACACACAACAGCAGAGCGTAAACCAATGAGAACGCAAGACAGTGATGACGACACACAACAGCAGAGCGTAAACCAATGAGAACGCAAGACAGTGACGATGACACACAACAGCAGAGCGTAAACCAATGAGAAGGCGGGACAGTGACGACGACACATAACAGCAGACCGTAAACCAATGAGAACGCAAGACAGTGACGACGACACACAACAGCAGAGCGTAAACCAATGAGAACGCAAGACAGTGACGACGACACACAACAGCAGAGCGTAAACCAATGAGAACGCGGGAAAGTGACGACGACACACAACAGCAGAGCGTAAACCAATTAGAAAGCGGGACAGTGACGACGACACACAACAGCAGAGCGTAAACCAATGAGAACACGGGACAGTGACGACGACACACAACAGCAGAGCGTAAACCAATGAGAACGCGGCACAGTGACGACGACACACAACTGCAGAGCGTAAACCAATAAGAACGTGGCACAGTGAAGACGACACACAACAGCAGAGCGTAAACCAATAAGAACGCGGCACAGTGACGACGACACACAACAGCAGAGCGTAAACCAATGAGAACGCGGGACAGTGACGACGACACACAACAGCAGACCGTAAACCAATAAGAACGCGGCACAGTGACGACGACACACAAAAGCAAAGCGTAAACCAATGAGAACACGGGACAGTGACGACAACACACAACAGCAAAGCGTAAACCAATTAGAAAGCGGCACAGTGACGACGACACACAACAGCAGAGCTTAAACCAATAAGAACGCGGCACAGTGACGACGACACACAACAGCAGAGCTTAAACCAATAAGAACGCGGCACAGTGACGACGACACACAACAGCAGAGCGTAAACCAATAAGAACGCGGCACAGTGACGACGACACACAACAGCAGAGCGTAAACCAATGAGAACGCGGGACAGTGACGATGACACACAACAGCAGAGCGTAAACCAATGAGAACGCGGGACAGTGACGACGACACACAACAGCAGAGCGTAAACCAATGAGAACGCGGGACAGTGACGACGACACATAACAGCAGAGCGTAAACCAATAAGAACGCGGCACAGTGACGACGACACACAACAGCAGAGCGTAAACCAATGAGAACGCGGGACAGTGACGACGACACACAACAGCAGAGCGTAAACCAATGAGAACACGGGACAGTGACGACAACACACAACAGCAGAGCGTAAACCAATGAGAACGCGGCACAGTGACGACGACACACAACAGCAGAGCGTAAACCAATGAGAAAGCGGGACAGTGAAGACGACACACAACAGCAGAGCGTAAACCAATAAGAACGCGGCACAGTGACGACGACACAACAGCAGAGCGTAAACCAATAAGAACGCGGGATAGTGATGACGACAGACAACAGCAGAGCGTAAACCAATAAGAACGCGGGACAGTGACGACGACACACAACAGCAGAGCGTAAACCAATGAGAACGCGGGACAGTGACGACGACACACAACAGCAGAGCGTAAACCAATGAGAACGCTGGACAGTGACGACGACACACAACAGCAGAGCGTAAACCAATGAGAACGCGGGACAGTGACGACGACACACAACAGCAGAGCGTAAACCAATAAGAACGCGGCACAGTGACGACCTCACACAACAGCAGACCGTAAACCAATGAGAACGCAAGACAGTGACGACGACACACAACAGTAGAGCGTAAACCAATGAGAACGCGGGACAGTGACGACGACACACAACAGCAGAGCGTAAACCAATAAGAACGCGGCACAGTGACGACGTCACACAACAGCAGACCGTAAACCAATGAGAACGCAAGACAGTGACGACGTCACACAACAGCAGAGCGTAATCCAATGAGAACGCGGGACAGTGACGACGACACACAACGGCAGAGCGTAAACCAATGAGAACGCGGGACAGTGACGACGACACACAACAGCAGAGCGTAAACCAATGAGAACGCGGGACAGTGACGACGACACACAACAGCAGAGCGTAAACCAATAAGAACGCGGCACAGTGACGACGTCACACAACAGCAGACCGTAAACCAATGAGAAAGCGGGACAGTGTCGACGACACACAACAGCAGAGCGTAATCCAATGAGAACGCGGGACAGTGACGACGACACACAACAGCAGAGCGTAAACCAATGAGAACGCGGGACAGTGACGACGACACACAACAGCAGAGCGTAAACCAATGAGAACGCGGGACAGTGACGACGACACACAACAGCAGAGCGTAAACCAATAAGAACGCGGCACAGTGACGACGTCACACAACAGCAGACCGTAAACCAATGAGAACGCAAGACAGTGACGACGTCACACAACAGCAGACCGTAAACCAATGAGAAAGCGGGACAGTGTCGACGACACACAACAGCAGAGCGTAATCCAATGAGAACGCGGGACAGTGACGACGACACACAACAGCAGAGCGTAAACCAATGAGAACGCGGGACAGTGACGACGACACACAACAGCAGAGCGTAAACCAATGAGAACGCGGGACAGTGACGACGACACACAACAGCAGAGCGTAAACCAATAAGAACGCGGGACAGTGATGACGACACACAACAGCAGAGCGTAAACCAATGAGAACACGGGACAGTGACGACAACACACAACAGCAGAGCGTAAACCAATGAGAAAGCGGGACAGTGACGACGACACATAACAGCAGAGCGTAAACCAATGAGAACGCAAGACAGTGACGACGACACACAACAGCAGAGCGTAAACCAATGAGAACGCGGCACAGTGACGACGACACACAACAGCAGAGCGTAAACCAATGAGAACGCGGCACAGTGACGACGACACACAACAGCAGAGCGTAAACCAATTAGAAAGCGGGACAATGACGACGACACACAACGGCAGAGCGTAAACCAATTAGAAAGCGGGACAGTGACGACGACACATAACAGCAGAGCGTAAACCAATGAGAACGCGGCACAGTGACGACGACACACAACAGCAGAGCGTAAACCAATGAGAACGCGGCACAGTGACGACGACACACAACAGCAGAGCGTAAACCAATAAGAACGCGGCACAGTGACGACGACACACAACAGCAGAGCGTAAACCAATGAGAACGCGGCACAGTGACAACGACACACAACAGCAGAGCGTAAACCAATGAGAACGCGGCACAGTGACGACGACACACAACAGCAGAGCGTAAACCAATGAGAACGCGGCACAGTAACGACGACACACAACAGCAGAGCGTAAACCAATAAAAACGCGGCACAGTGACGACGACACACAACAGCAGAGCGTAAACCAATGAGAACGCGGCACAGTGACGACGACACACAACAGCAGAGCGTAAACCAATGAGAACGCGGCACAGTGACGACGACACACAACAGAAGAGCGTAAACCAATAAGAACGTGGCACAGTGAAGACGAAACACAACAGCAGAGCGTAAACCAATGAGAACGCGGCACAGTGACGACGACACACAACAGCAAAGCGTAAACCAATTAGAAAGCGGGACAGTGACGACGACACACAACAGCAGACCGTAAACCAATGAGAACACGGGACAGTGACGACGACACACAACAGCAGAGCGTAAACCAATGAGAACGCGGCACAGTGACGACGACACACAACAGCAGAGCGTAAACCAATAAGAACGTGGCACAGTGAAAACGACACACAACAGCAGAGCGTAAACCAATAAGAACGCGGCACAGTGACGACGACACACAACAGCAGAGCGTAAACCAATGAGAACGCGGCACAGTGACGACGACACACAACAGCAGACCGTAAACCAATAAGAACGCGGCACAGTGACGACGACACACAACAGCAAAGCGTAAACCAATTAGAAAGCGGGACAGTGACGACGACACACAACAGCAGAGCGTAAACCAATGAGAACACGGGACAGTGACGACGACACACAACAGCAGAGCGTAAACCAATGAGAACGCGGCACAGTGACGACGACACACAACAGCAGAGCGTAAACCAATAAGAACGTGGCACAGTGAAAACGACACACAACAGCAGAGCGTAAACCAATAAGAACGCGGCACAGTGACGACGACACACAACAGCAGAGCGTAAACCAATGAGAACGCGGGACAGTGACGACGACACACAACAGCAGACCGTAAACCAATAAGAACGCGGCACAGTGACGACGACACACAACAGCAGAGCGTAAACAAATTAGAAAGCGGGACAGTGACGACGACACACAACAGCAGAGCGTAAACCAATGAGAACACGGGACAGTGACGACGACACACAACAGCAGAGCGTAAACCAATGAGAACGCGGCACAGTGACGACGACACACAACAGCAGAGCGTAAACCAATAAGAACGTGGCACAGTGAAGACGACACACAACAGCAGAGCGTAAACCAATAAGAACGCGGCACAGTGACGACGACACACAACAGCAGAGCGTAAACCAATGAGAACGCGGGACAGTGACGACGACACACAACAGCAGACCGTAAACCAATAAGAACGCGGCACAGTGACGACGACACACAACAGCAAAGCGTAAACCAATGAGAACACGGGACAGTGACGACAACACACAACAGCAAAGCGTAAACCAATTAGAAAGCGGCACAGTGACGACGACACACAACAGCAGAGCTTAAACCAATAAGAACGCGGCACAGTGACGACGACACACAACAGCAGAGCGTAAACCAATAAGAACGCGGCACAGTGACGACGACACACAACAGCAGAGCGTAAACCAGTGAGAACGCGGGACAGTGACGATGACACACAACAGCAGAGCGTAAACCAATGAGAACGCGGGACAGTGACGACGACACACAACAGCAGAGCGTAAACCAATGAGAACGCGGGACAGTGACGACGACACATAACAGCAGAGCGTAAACCAATAAGAACGCGGCACAGTGACGACGACACACAACAGCAGAGCGTAAACCAATGAGAACGCGGGACAGTGACGACGACACACAACAGCAGAGCGTAAACCAATGAGAACGCGGGACAGTGACGACAACACACAACAGCAGAGCGTAAACCAATGAGAACGCGGCACAGTGACGACGACACACAACAGCAGAGCGTAAACCAATGAGAACGCGGGACAGTGAAGACGACACACAACAGCAGAGCGTAAACCAATAAGAACGCGGCACAGTGACGACGACACAACAGCAGAGCGTAAACCAATAAGAACGCGGGATAGTGATGACGACACACAACAGCAGAGCGTAAACCAATGAGAACGCGGCACAGTGACGACGACACACAACAGCAAAGCGTAAACCAATTAGAAAGCGGGACAGTGACGACGACACACAACAGCAGACCGTAAACCAATGAGAACACGGGACAGTGACGACGACACACAACAGCAGAGCGTAAACCAATGAGAACGCGGCACAGTGACGACGACACACAACAGCAGAGCGTAAACCAATAAGAACGTGGCACAGTGAAAACGACACACAACAGCAGAGCGTAAACCAATAAGAACGCGGCACAGTGACGACGACACACAACAGCAGAGCGTAAACCAATGAGAACGCGGCACAGTGACGACGACACACAACAGCAGACCGTAAACCAATAAGAACGCGGCACAGTGACGACGACACACAACAGCAAAGCGTAAACCAATTAGAAAGCGGGACAGTGACGACGACACACAACAGCAGAGCGTAAACCAATGAGAACACGGGACAGTGACGACGACACACAACAGCAGAGCGTAAACCAATGAGAACGCGGCACAGTGACGACGACACACAACAGCAGAGCGTAAACCAATAAGAACGTGGCACAGTGAAAACGACACACAACAGCAGAGCGTAAACCAATAAGAACGCGGCACAGTGACGACGACACACAACAGCAGAGCGTAAACCAATGAGAACGCGGGACAGTGACGACGACACACAACAGCAGACCGTAAACCAATAAGAACGCGGCACAGTGACGACGACACACAACAGCAGAGCGTAAACCAATTAGAAAGCGGGACAGTGACGACGACACACAACAGCAGAGCGTAAACCAATGAGAACACGGGACAGTGACGACGACACACAACAGCAGAGCGTAAACCAATGAGAACGCGGCACAGTGACGACGACACACAACAGCAGAGCGTAAACCAATAAGAACGTGGCACAGTGAAGACGACACACAACAGCAGAGCGTAAACCAATAAGAACGCGGCACAGTGACGACGACACACAACAGCAGAGCGTAAACCAATGAGAACGCGGGACAGTGACGACGACACACAACAGCAGACCGTAAACCAATAAGAACGCGGCACAGTGACGACGACACACAACAGCAAAGCGTAAACCAATGAGAACACGGGACAGTGACGACAACACACAACAGCAAAGCGTAAACCAATTAGAAAGCGGCACAGTGACGACGACACACAACAGCAGAGCTTAAACCAATAAGAACGCGGCACAGTGACGACGACACACAACAGCAGAGCGTAAACCAATAAGAACGCGGCACAGTGACGACGACACACAACAGCAGAGCGTAAACCAGTGAGAACGCGGGACAGTGACGATGACACACAACAGCAGAGCGTAAACCAATGAGAACGCGGGACAGTGACGACGACACACAACAGCAGAGCGTAAACCAATGAGAACGCGGGACAGTGACGACGACACATAACAGCAGAGCGTAAACCAATAAGAACGCGGCACAGTGACGACGACACACAACAGCAGAGCGTAAACCAATGAGAACGCGGGACAGTGACGACGACACACAACAGCAGAGCTTAAACCAATAAGAACGCGGGACAGTGACGATGACACACAACAGCAGAGCGTAAACCAATGAGAACGCGGGACAGTGACGACGACACACAACAGCAGAGCGTAAACCAATGAGAACGCGGGACAGTGACGACGACACATAACAGCAGAGCGTAAACCAATAAGAACGCGGCACAGTGACGACGACACACAACAGCAGAGCGTAAACCAATGAGAACGCGGGACAGTGACGACGACACACAACAGCAGAGCGTAAACCAATGAGAACGCGGGACAGTGACGACAACACACAACAGCAGAGCGTAAACCAATGAGAACGCGGCACAGTGACGACGACACACAACAGCAGAGCGTAAACCAATGAGAACGCGGGACAGTGAAGACGACACACAACAGCAGAGCGTAAACCAATAAGAACGCGGCACAGTGACGACGACACAACAGCAGAGCGTAAACCAATAAGAACGCGGGATAGTGATGACGACACACAACAGCAGAGCGTAAACCAATAAGAACGCGGGACAGTGACGACGACACACAACAGCAGAGCGTAAACCAATGAGAACGCGGGACAGTGACGACGACACACAACAGCAGAGCGTAAACCAATGAGAACGCTGGACAGTGACGACGACACACAACAGCAGAGCGTAAACCAATGAGAACGCGGAACAGTGACGACGACACACAACAGCAGAGCGTAAACCAATAAGAACGCGGCACAGTGACGACGTCACACAACAGCAGACCGTAAACCAATGAGAACGCAAGACAGTGACGACGACACACAACAGTAGAGCGTAAACCAATGAGAACGCGGGACAGTGACGACGACACACAACAGCAGAGCGTAAACCAATAAGAACGCGGCACAGTGACGACGTCACACAACAGCAGACCGTAAACCAATGAGAACGCAAGACAGTGACGACGTCACACAACAGCAGACCGTAAACCAATGAGAAAGCGGGACAGTGTCGACGACACACAACAGCAGAGCGTAATCCAATGAGAACGCGGGACAGTGACGACGACACACAACAGCAAAGCGTAAACCAATGAGAACGAGGGACAGTGACGACGACACACAACAGCAGAGCGTAAACCAATGAGAACGCGGGACAGTGACGGCGACACACAACAGCAGAGCGTAAACCAATGAGAACGCGGGACAGTAACGACGACACACAACAGCAGAGCGTAAACCAATGAGAACGCGGCACAGTGACGACGACACACAACAGCAGAGCGTAAACCAAAGAGAATGCGGGACAGTGACGACGACACACAACAGCAGAGCGTAAACCAATAAGAACGCGGCACAGTGACGACGACACACAACAGCAGAGCGTAAACCAATGAGAACGCGGCACAATGACGACGACACACAACAGCAGAGCGTAAACCAATAAGAACGCGGCACAGTGACGACGTCACACAACAGCAGACCGTAAACCAATGAGAACGCAAGACAGTGACGACGTCACACAACAGCAGACCGTAAACCAATGAGAAAGCGGGACAGTGTCGACGACACACAACAGCAGAGCGTAATCCAATGAGAACGCGGGACAGTGACGACGACACACAACAGCAAAGCGTAAACCAATGAGAACGAGGGACAGTGACGACGACACACAACAGCAGAGCGTAAACCAATGAGAACGCGGGACAGTGACGGCGACACACAACAGCAGAGCGTAAACCAATGAGAACGCGGGACAGTAACGACGACACACAACAGCAGAGCGTAA
This sequence comes from Siphateles boraxobius, assembly GCF_051911475.1. NCBI lineage: Eukaryota > Metazoa > Chordata > Actinopteri > Cypriniformes > Leuciscidae > Siphateles > Siphateles boraxobius. Next base: position 289,387 of record NW_027508943.1, read on the forward strand.
ACCAATGAGAACGCGGCACAGTGACGACGACACACAACAGCAGAGCGTAAACCAATGAGAATGCGGGACAGTGACGACGACACACAACAGCAGAGCGTAAACTAATGAGAACGCAAGACAGTGACGACGACACACCACAGCAGAGCGTAAACCAATGAGAACGCGGGAAAGTTACGACGACACACAACAGCAGAGCGTAAACCAATGAGAACGCAAGACAGTGATGACGACACACAACAGCAGAGCGTAAACCAATGAGAACGCAAGACAGTGACGATGACACACAACAGCAGAGCGTAAACCAATGAGAAGGCGGGACAGTGACGACGACACATAACAGCAGACCGTAAACCAATGAGAACGCAAGACAGTGACGACGACACACAACAGCAGAGCGTAAACCAATGAGAACGCAAGACAGTGACGACGACACACAACAGCAGAGCGTAAACCAATGAGAACGCGGGAAAGTGACGACGACACACAACAGCAGAGCGTAAACCAATTAGAAAGCGGGACAGTGACGACGACACACAACAGCAGAGCGTAAACCAATGAGAACACGGGACAGTGACGACGACACACAACAGCAGAGCGTAAACCAATGAGAACGCGGCACAGTGACGACGACACACAACAGCAGAGCGTAAACCAATAAGAACGTGGCACAGTGAAGACGACACACAACAGCAGAGCGTAAACCAATAAGAACGCGGCACAGTGACGACGACACACAACAGCAGAGCGTAAACCAATGAGAACGCGGGACAGTGACGACGACACACAACAGCAGACCGTAAACCAATAAGAACGCGGCACAGTGACGACGACACACAAAAGCAAAGCGTAAACCAATGAGAACACGGGACAGTGACGACAACACACAACAGCAAAGCGTAAACCAATTAGAAAGCGGCACAGTGACGACGACACACAACAGCAGAGCTTAAACCAATAAGAACGCGGCACAGTGACGACGACACACAACAGCAGAGCTTAAACCAATAAGAACGCGGCACAGTGACGACGACACACAACAGCAGAGCGTAAACCAATAAGAACGCGGCACAGTGACGACGACACACAACAGCAGAGCGTAAACCAATGAGAACGCGGGACAGTGACGATGACACACAACAGCAGAGCGTAAACCAATGAGAACGCGGGACAGTGACGACGACACACAACAGCAGAGCGTAAACCAATGAGAACGCGGGACAGTGACGACGACACATAACAGCAGAGCGTAAACCAATAAGAACGCGGCACAGTGACGACGACACACAACAGCAGAGCGTAAACCAATGAGAACGCGGGACAGTGACGACGACACACAACAGCAGAGCGTAAACCAATGAGAACACGGGACAGTGACGACAACACACAACAGCAGAGCGTAAACCAATGAGAACGCGGCACAGTGACGACGACACACAACAGCAGAGCGTAAACCAATGAGAAAGCGGGACAGTGAAGACGACACACAACAGCAGAGCGTAAACCAATAAGAACGCGGCACAGTGACGACGACACAACAGCAGAGCGTAAACCAATAAGAACGCGGGATAGTGATGACGACAGACAACAGCAGAGCGTAAACCAATAAGAACGCGGGACAGTGACGACGACACACAACAGCAGAGCGTAAACCAATGAGAACGCGGGACAGTGACGACGACACACAACAGCAGAGCGTAAACCAATGAGAACGCTGGACAGTGACGACGACACACAACAGCAGAGCGTAAACCAATGAGAACGCGGGACAGTGACGACGACACACAACAGCAGAGCGTAAACCAATAAGAACGCGGCACAGTGACGACCTCACACAACAGCAGACCGTAAACCAATGAGAACGCAAGACAGTGACGACGACACACAACAGTAGAGCGTAAACCAATGAGAACGCGGGACAGTGACGACGACACACAACAGCAGAGCGTAAACCAATAAGAACGCGGCACAGTGACGACGTCACACAACAGCAGACCGTAAACCAATGAGAACGCAAGACAGTGACGACGTCACACAACAGCAGAGCGTAATCCAATGAGAACGCGGGACAGTGACGACGACACACAACAGCAGAGCGTAAACCAATGAGAACGCGGGACAGTGACGACGACACACAACAGCAGAGCGTAAACCAATGAGAACGCGGGACAGTGACGACGACACACAATAGCAGAGCGTAAACCAATAAGAACGCGGCACAGTGACGACGTCACACAACAGCAGACCGTAAACCAATGAGAAAGCGGGACAGTGTCGACGACACACAACAGCAGAGCGTAATCCAATGAGAACGCGGGACAGTGACGACGACACACAACAGCAGAGCGTAAACCAATGAGAACGCGGGACAGTGACGACGACACACAACAGCAGAGCGTAAACCAATGAGAACGCGGGACAGTGACGACGACACACAACAGCAGAGCGTAAACCAATGAGAACGCGGGACAGTGACGACGACACACAACAGCAGAGCGTAAACCAATAAGAACGCGGCACAGTGACGACGTCACACAACAGCAGACCGTAAACCAATGAGAACGCAAGACAGTGACGACGTCACACAACAGCAGACCGTAAACCAATGAGAAAGCGGGACAGTGTCGACGACACACAACAGCAGAGCGTAATCCAATGAGAACGCGGGACAGTGACGACGACACACAACAGCAGAGCGTAAACCAATGAGAACGCGGGACAGTGACGACGACACACAACAGCAGAGCGTAAACCAATGAGAACGCGGGACAGTGACGGCGACACACAACAGCAGAGCGTAAACCAATGAGAACGCGGGACAGTAACGACGACACACAACAGCAGAGCGTAAACCAATGAGAACGCGGCACAGTGACGACGACACACAACAGCAGAGCGTAAACCAAAGAGAATGCGGGACAGTGACGACGACACACAACAGCAGAGCGTAAACCAATGAGAATGCGGGACAGTGACGAGGACACACAACAGCAGAGCGTAAACTAATGAGAACGCAAGACAGTGACGACGACACACCACAGCAGAGCGTAAACCAATGAGAACGCGGGAAAGTGACGACGACACACAACAGCAGAGCGTAAACCAATGAGAACGCAAGACAGTGACGACGACACACAACAGCAGAGCGTAAACCAATGAGAACGCAAGACAGTGACGATGACACACAACAGCAGAGCGTAAACCAATGAGAAGGCGGGACAGTGACGACGACACATAACAGCAGACCGTAAACCAATGAGAACGCAAGACAGTGACGACGACACACAACAGCAGAGCGTAAACCAATGAGAACGCAAGACAGTGACGACGACACACAACAGCAGAGCGTAAACCAATGAGAACGCGGGAAAGTGACGACGACACACAACAGCAGAGCGTAAACCAATGAGAACGCAAGACAGTGACGACGACACACAACAGCAGAGCGTAAACCAATGAGAACGCAAGACAGTGACGACGACACACAACAGCAGAGCGTAAACCAATGAGAACGCAAGACAGTGACGATGACACACAACAGCAGAGCGTAAACCAATGAGAAGGCGGGACAGTGACGACGACACATAACAGCAGACCGTAAACCAATGAGAACGCAAGACAGTGACGACGACACACAACAGCAGAGCGTAAACCAATGAGAACGCAAGACAGTGACGACGACACACAACAGCAGAGCGTAAACCAATAAGAACGCGGGATAGTGATGACGACACAGAACAGCAGAGCGTAAACCAATAAGAACGCGGGATAGTGATGACGACACAGAACAGCAGAGCGTAAACCAATAAGAACGCGGGACAGTGACGACGACACACAACAGCAGAGCGTAAACCAATGAGAACGCGGGACAGTGACGACGACACACAACAGCAGAGCGTAAACCAATGAGAACGCGGGACAGTGACGACGACACACAACAGCAGAGCGTAAACCAATGAGAACGCGGGAAAGTGACGACGACACAACAGCAGAGCGTAAACCAATAAGAACGCGGGATAGTGATGACGACACACAACAGCAGAGCGTAAACCAATAAGAACGCGGGACAGTGACGACGACACACAACAGCAGAGCGTAAACCAATGAGAACGCGGGACAGTGACGACGACACACAACAGCAGAGCGTAAACCAATGAGAACGCGGGACAGTGACGACGACACACAACAGCAGAGCGTAAACCAATGAGAACGCGGGACAGTGACGACGACACACAACAGCAGAGCGTAAACCAATAAGAACGCGGCACAGTGACGACGTCACACAACAGCAGACCGTAAACCAATAAGAACGCAAGACAGTGACGACGACACACAACAGTAGAGCGTAAACCAATGAGAACACGGGACAGTGACGACGACACACAACAGCAGAGCGTAAACCAATAAGAATGCGGCACAGTGACGACGTCACACAACAGCAGACCGTAAACCAATGAGAACGCAAGACAGTGACGACGACACACAACAGCACAGCGTATACCAATGAGAAAGCGGGACAGTGTCGACGACACACAACAGCAGAGCGTAATCCAATGAGAACGCGGGACAGTGACGACGACACACAACAGCAGAGCGTAAACCAATGAGAACGAGGGACAGTGACGACGACACACAACAGCAGAGCGTAAACCAATGAGAACGCGGGACAGTGACGGCGACACACAACAGCAGAGCGTAAACCAATGAGAACGCGGGACAGTAACGACGACACACAACAGCAGAGCGTAAACCAATGAGAACGAGGGACAGTGACGACGACACACAACAGCAGAGCGTAAACCAATGAGAACGCGGGACAGTGCCGACGACACACAACAGCAGAGCGTAAACCAATGAGAATGCGGGACAGTGACGACGACACACAACAGCAGAGCGTAAACCAATGAGAACGAGGGACAGTGATGACGACACACAACAGCAGAGCGTAAACCAATGAGAACGCAAGACAGTGACGACGACACACAACAGCACAGCGTATACCAATGAGAAAGCGGGACAGTGTCGACGACACACAACAGCAGAGCGTAATCCAATGAGAACGCGGGACAGTGACGACGACACACAACAGCAGAGCGTAAACCAATGAGAACGAGGGACAGTGACGACGACACACAACAGCAGAGCGTAAACCAATGAGAACGCGGGACAGTGACGGCGACACACAACAGCAGAGCGTAAACCAATGAGAACGCGGGACAGTAACGACGACACACAACAGCAGAGCGTAAACCAATGAGAACGCAAGACAGTGACGACGACACACAACAGCAGAGCGTAAACCAATGAGAACGCGGGAAAGTGACGACGACACACAACAGCAGGGCGTAAACCAATGACAACGCGGGACAGTGACGGCGACACACAACAGCAGAGCGTAAACCAATGAGAACGCGGGACAGTAACGACGACACACAACAGCAGAGCGTAAACCAATGAGAACGAGGGACAGTGACGACGACACACAACAGCAGAGCGAAAACCAATGAGAACGTGGGACAGTGACGACGACACACAACAGCAGAGCGTAAACCAATGAGAATGCGGGACAGTGACGACGACACACAACAGCAGAGCGTAAACCAATGAGAACGCAAGACAGTGACGACGAAACACAACAGCAGAGCGTAAACCAATGAGAACGCGGGAAAGTGACGACGACACACAACAGCAGAGCGTAAACCAATGAGAACGCAAGACAGTGACGACGACACACAACAGCAGAGAGTAAACCAATGAGAATGCAAGACAGTGACGATGACACACAACAGCAGAGCGTAAACCAATGAGAAGGCGGGACAGTGACGACGACACATAACAGCAGACCGTAAACCAATGAGAACGCAAGACAGTGACGACGACACACAACACCAGAGCGTAAACCAATGAGAACGCAAGACAGTGACGACGACACACAACAGCAGAGCGTAAACCAATGAGAACGCGGGAAAGTGACGACGACACACAACAGCAGATCGTAAACCAATGAGAACGCAAGACAGTGACGACGACACACAACAGCAGAGCGTAAACTAATGAGAACGAAAGACAGTGACGACGACTCACAACAGCAGAGCGTAAACCAATTAGAACGCGGGAAAGTGACGACGACACACAACAGCAGAGCGTAAACCAATGAGAACGCAAGACAGTGACGACGACACACAACAGCAGAGCGTAAACCAATGAGAACGCAAGACAGTGACGACGACACACAACAGCAGAGCGTAAACCAACGAGAAGGCGGGACAGTGACGACGACACATAACAGCAGAGCGTAAACCAATGAGAACGAAAGACAGTGACGACTACACACAACAGCAGAGCGTAAACCAATTAGAACGCGGGAAAGTGACGACGACACACAACAGCAGAGCGTAAACCAATGAGAACGCAAGACAGTGACGACGACACACAACAGCAGAGCGTAAACCAATGAGAACGCAAGACCGTGACGACGACACACAACAGCAGAGCGTAAACCAACGAGAAGGCAGGACAGTGACGACGACACACAACAGCAGAGCGTAAACCAATGAGAACGAAAGACAGTGACGACGACACACAACAGCAGAGCGTAAACCAATGAGAACGCGGGACAGTGACGACGACACACAACAGCAGAGCGTAAACCAACGAGAAGGCGGGACAGTGACGACGACACACAACAGCAGAGCGTAAACCAATGAGAACGCAAGACAGTGACGACGACACACAACAGCAGAGCGTAAACCAATGACAACGCGGGACAGTGACGATGACACATAACAGCAGAGCGTAAACCAATGAGAACGCAAGACAGTGACGACGACACACAACAGCAGAGCGTAAACCAATGAGAGCGCGGGACAGTGACGACAACACACAACAGCAGAGCGTAAACCAATGAGAAGGCGGGACAGTGACGACGACACACAACAGCAGAGCGTAAACCAATGAGAACGCAAGACAGTGACGACGACACACAACAGCAGAGCGTAAACCAATGACAACGCGGGACAGTGACGATGACACATAACAGCAGAGCGTAAACCAATGAGAACGCAAGACAGTGACGACGACACACAACAGCAGAGCGTAAACCAATGAGAGCGCGGGACAGTGACGACAACACACAACAGCAGAGCGTAAACCAATGAGAGCGCGGGACAGTGACGACAACACACAACAGCAGAGCGTAAACCAATGAGAACGCGGGACAGTGACGGCGACAGACAACAGCAGAGCGTAAACCAAAGAGAACGCGGGACAGTAACGACGACACACAACAGCAGAGCGTAAACCAATGAGAACGAGGGACAGTGACGACGACACAACAGCAGAGCGTAAACCAATGAGAATGCGGGACAGTGACGACGACACACAACAGCAGAGCGTAAACCAATGAGAACGCGGCACAGTGACGACGACACACAACAGCAGAGCGTAAACCAATAAGAACGTGGCACAGTGACGACGACACACAACAGCAGAGCGTAAACCAATGAGAAGGCGGGACAGTGACGACGACACACAACAGCAGAGCGTAAACCAATGAGAATGCGGGACAGTGACGACGACACACAACAGCAGAGCGTAAACTAATGAGAAGGCGGGACAGTGACGACGACACATAACAGCAGAGCGTAAACCAATGAGAACGCAAGACAGTGACGACGACACACAACAGCAGAGCGTAAACCAATGAGAACGCAAGACAGTGACGACGACACACAACAGCAGAGCGTAAACCAATGAGAACACAAGACAGTGACGACGACACACAACAGCAGAGCGTAAACCAATGAGAACGCAAGACAGTGACGACGACACACAACAGCAGAGCGTAAACCAATGAGAACGCGGGAAAGTGACGACAACACACAACAGCAGAGCGTAAACCAATGAGAACGCAAGACAGTGGCGACGACACACAACAGCAGAGCGTAAACCAATGAGAACACAAGACAGTGACGACGACACACAACAGCAGAGCGTAAACCAATGAGAACGCAAGACAGTGACGACGACACACAACAGCAGAGCGTAAACCAATGAGAATGCGGGACAGTGACGACGACACACAACAGCAGAGCGTAAACTAATGAGAAGGCGGGACAGTGACGACGACACATAACAGCAGAGCGTAAACCAATGAGAACGCAAGACAGTGACGACGACACACAACAGCAGAGCGTAAACCAATGAGAACGCAAGACAGTGACGACGACACACAACAGCAGAGCGTAAACCAATGAGAACACAAGACAGTGACGACGACACACAACAGCAGAGCGTAAACCAATGAGAACGCAAGACAGTGACGACGACACACAACAGCAGAGCGTAAACCAATGAGAACGCGGGAAAGTGACGACAACACACAACAGCAGAGCGTAAACCAATGAGAACGCAAGACAGTGACGACGACACACAATAGCAGAGCGTAAACCAATGAGAACGCAAGACAGTGACGACGACACACAACAGCAGAGCGTAAACCAATGAGAACGCGAGACAGTGACAGCGACACACAACAGCAGAGCGTAAACCAATGACAACGCGGGACAGTGACGACGACACATAACAGCAGAGCGTAAACCAATGAGAACGCGGGAAAGTGACGGACGACACATAACAGCAGAGCGTAAACCAATGAGAGCGCGGGACAGTGACGACGACACACAACAGCAGAGCGTAAACCAATGAGAACGCGGCACAGTGACGTCGACACACAACAGCAGAGCGTAAACCAATAAGAACGCGGCACAGTGACGACGACACAACAGCAGAGCGTAAACCAATGAGAACGAGGGACAGTGACGACGACACACAACAGCAGAGCGTAAACCAATGAGAACGCGGGACAGTGACGACGACACACAACAGCAGAGCGTAAACCAATGAGAACGCGGCACAGTGACGATGACACAACAGCAGAGCGTAAACCAATGAGAACGCGGTGACGAGCGTATCCGCTAAAGCTGCTGTGGATCCGCTTACCCGGAAGTTACTGAGTGGCAGATTTGAAGAAAATGACCGTCGTTTGGCAAATAAATAAATGACTGAGAGTTACATACTTATTACTAACATTTTATCATGTAAGCTTTATTGTACACCTCAAACAAATTAATTTATAGCAATTTATAGTGTTAATACTAATCAATAGTGTTATTATAGTGTTAATACAGAGCATTCGCAGCTTATATGGACCACACGCCACTGATATATATATATATATATATATATATATATATATATATATATATATATATATGAACTATACGATCATATATATATATATAAACTATCATATATATATATATATATATGAACTATACGATTATGCAATATACGTTTTTACTGCATGTATTAACATTTGAGCAATACAATTGTACCTTGATCATCATTGCTAGTTCATAGTACATTAAGGTTAACAGATCAAATAAAAATTTAAACTCAATTTAAAATGTATTAGTAAATGTTGAAATTAACAAACTAACAATGAACAATACTACAACATTTATTAATCTAAGTTAATGCTAAAAATGTAATCTTATTGTAAAGTTTTACCATACCATATGACTCATGCTTAAAGAAGATATATTTACATATCTGCAAAGGCCAGAGCATTTAAATTACATAAATGTACAGTAGACCTATATTACATGTATAGTCTCTCACTTTATTTGCTTCTATATTAGAACTTGATGATTATCTAATCAAAATAACAATATGCATTGCAGTGATAAAAAAAAAAGTTTATGTTTCTGTCGGCTGCATGAACACATCAGCGTTGAGAAAGCAATCACGTCACTAGCTTTAAATATGAAACTCCGCCGGATTAATGAATGCATAAAGTGACCAGCTGGATATAAACTAATGCAAATAATAATGATTGCGACATTAAACATGGCTGAGGTTTGTGTGTGTTTTTGTCACATTGCTTTGAGTTCTCTCAGACTCGACGGCAAACACACTTCTGTTCTGTCTCTGCCAATGCAGCGTCTAGTCAACAAATTAATTACTTAATAATAATATGGCAATATTGTAGTGTTCTGTATTCATGCAGTTTCTCTGTCAGTGTTTTAAATGCGCGTCTGGAGTGTGAGCGCTCTCCGTGAAGCCTCACGTGTTAATAAACAACACGCGGTGCCGGTGATAGCTGTTATTTGTCATAGATAGAGCAACACAAATTTATTCCTAACAATAATTATAAAACGGATGTTATATGAACTGTTACTGCGATATAAAATAAGCGGCTCATGAGAAACTCCTCGGTCTCTGAATCTTTGATGCTCATGAATAAATAAGGCTCTTGACAGTGACAGAAACCTTTTAATAGTCCTCAAGACTCGCGGTTAGCTTCTGTTTGCAGAGACGTGCTGAGAGATTCCCGAGGAGACGCGAGCGCTAATGAGGAAACCGTCCCACAATCCCACACTGATCCCAGAATATCCTGAGGACCTCAGATGAGGACAAACAGAGCAGAGCCATCAAACACACACACACACTTCAAACACATCACACACACACAGGCTTTGAAGAGAGGTCAGGGACGGGCCGTTAGCATGAGCAAAGAGACGCGGATCTGTCAGACTTCTGCTTGAAAGAGATTCG
>NW_027508943.1:305000-315000 GCF_051911475.1 Siphateles boraxobius
AAGAGGAATGAATGAATGAACGAACGAGTGAACGAACACAAAGCTGCTTCTATAGCAACACCAGGAAGAGGAATAAATGAATGAACGAACGAGTGAACGAACACAAAGCTGCTTCTATAGCAACACCATCAGGAGGATTGAAAGAATGAATGAACGAACGAGTGAACGAACACAAAGCTGCTTCTATAGCAACACCAGGAGGAGGAATTAATTAATGAATGAACGAACGAGTGAAACGAACACAAAGCTGCTTCTATAGCAACACCAGCAGGAGGATTAAATGAATGAATGAACGAACGAGTGAACGAACACAAAGCTGCTTTTATAGCAACACCAGGAAGAGGAATGAATGAATGAACGAACGAGTGAACGAACACAAAGCTGCTTCTATAACGACACCAGCAGGAGGATTGAATGAATGAATGAACGAACGAGTGAACGAACACAAAGCTGCTTCTATAACGACACCAGCAGGAGGATTGAATGAATGAATGAACGAACGAACGAACGAGTGAACGAACACAAAGCTGCTTCTATAACGACACCAGGAGGAGGAATGAATGAATGAATGAACGAACGAACGAGTGAACGAACACAAAGCTGCTTCTATAGCAACACCAGGAGGAGGAATGAATGAATGAATGAACGAACGGGTGAACGAACACAAAGCTGCTTCTATAGCAACACCAGGAGGAGGAATGAATGAATGAATGAACGAACGAACGAGTGAACGAACACAAAGCTGCTACTATAGCAACACCAGCAGGAGGATTAAATGAATGAATGAACGAACGAGTGAACGAACACAAAGCTGCTTCTATAGCAACACCAGGAAGAGAAATGAATGAATGAACGAACGAGTGAACGAACACAAAGCTGCTTCTATAACGACACCAGCAGGAGGATTGAATGAATGAATGAACGAACGAGTGAACGAACATAAAGCTGCTTCTATAACGACACCAGCAGGAGGATTGAATGAATGAATGAATGAATGAACGAACGAACGAGTGAACGAACACAAAGCTGCTTCTATTGCAACACCAGGAAGAGGAATGAATGAATGAATGAATGAACGAGTGAACGAACACAAAGCTGCTTCTATAGCAACACCAGGAAGAGGAATGAATGAATGAACGAACGAGTGAACGAACACAAAGCTGCTTCTATAACGACACCAGCAGGAGGATTGAATGAATGAATGAATGAACGAACGAGTGAACGAACACAAAGCTGCTTCTATAGCAACACCAGGAAGAGGAATGAATGAATGAACGAACGAGCGAACGAACACAAAGCTGCTTCTATAGCAACACCAGGAAGAGGAATAAATGAATGAACGAACGAGTGAACGAACACAAAGCTGCTTCTATAGCAACACCAGCAGGAGGATTGAATGAATGAATGAACGAATGAGTGAACGAACACAAAGCTGCTTCTATAACGACACCAGGAAGAGGAATAAATGAATGAACGAACGAGTGAACAAACACAAAGCTGCTTCTATAGCAACACCAGGAAGAGGAATAAATGAATGAACGAACGAGTGAACGAACACAAAGCTGCTTCTATAGCAACACCAGGAAGAGAAATGAATGAATGAACGAACGAGTGAACGAACACAAAGCTGCTTCTATAGCAACACCAGCAGGAGGATTGAATGAATGAATGAACGAACGAGTGAACGAACACAAAGCTGCTTCTATAGCAACACCAGGAAGAGGAATAAATGAATGAACGAACGAGTGAACGAACACAAAGCTGCTTCCATAGCAACACCAGCAGGAGGATTGAATGAATGAATGAACGAACGAGTGAACGAACACAAAGCTGCTTCTATAGCAACACCAGGAAGAGGAATAAATGAATGAACGAACGAGTGAACGAACACAAAGCTGCTTCTATAGCAACACCAGGAAGAGGAATGAATGAATTAACGAATGAGTGAACGAACACAAAGCTGCTTCTATAGCAACACCAGGAAGAGGAATGAATGAATTAACGAATGAGTGAACGAACACAAAGCTGCTTCTATAGCAACACCAGGAAGAGGAATAAATGAATGAACGAACGAGTGAACGAACACAAAGCTGCTTCTATAACGACACCAGCAGGAGAATTGAATGAATGAATGAACGATCGAACGAGTGAACGAACACAAAGCTGCTTCTATAGCAACACCAGGAAGAGAAATGAATGAATGAACGAACGATTGAACGAACACAAAGCTGCTTCTATAACGACACCAGGAGGAGGAATGAATGAATGAACGAACGAGTGAACGAACACAAAGCTGCTTCTATAACGACACCAGCAGGAGAATTGAATGAATGAATGAACGATCGAACGAGTGAACGAACACAAAGCTGCTTCTATAGCAACACCAGGAAGAGAAATGAATGAATGAACGAACGATTGAACGAACACAAAGCTGCTTCTATAACGACACCAGGAGGAGGAATGAATGAATGAATGAACGAACGAGTGAACGAACACAGAGCTGCTTCTATAACGACACCAGGAAGAGGAATGAATGAATGAACGAACGAGTGAACGAACACAAAGCTGCTTCTATAGCAACACCAGGAAGAGAAATGAATGAATGAACGAACGATTGAACGAACACAAAGCTGCTTCTATAACAACACCAGGAGGAGGAATGAATGAATGAATGAACGAACGAGTGAACGAACACAGAGCTGCTTCTATAACGACACCAGGAGGAGGAATGAATGAATGAATGAACGAACGATTGAACGAACACAAAGCTGCTTCTATAACGACACCAGGAAGAGGAATGAATGAATGAACGAACAAGTGAACGAACACAGAGCTGCTTCTATAACGACACCGGGAGGAGGAATGAATGAACTAGTGAACGAACACAAAGCTGCTTCTAGCAACACCAGGAAGAGGAATGAATGAATGAACGAACAAGTGAACGAACACAGAGCTGCTTCTATAACGACACCAGCAGGAGAATTGAATGAATGAATGAACGATCGAACGAGTGAACGAACACAAAGCTGCTTCTATAGCAACACCAGGAAGAGAAATTAATGAATGAACGAACGATTGAACGAACACAAAGCTGCTTCTATAACGACACCAGGAGGAGGAATGAATGAATGAACAGACGAGTGAACGAACACAGAGCTGCTTCTATAACGACACCACCAGGAGGAGGAATGAATGAACGAGTGAACGAACACAAAGGTGCTTCTATAGCAACACCAGGAAGAGGAATGAATGAATGAACGAACAAGTGAACGAACACAGAGCTGCTTCTATAACGACACCAGGAGGAGGAATGAATGAACGAGTGAACGAACACAAAGCTGCTTCTATAACGACACCAGGAGGAGGAATGAATGAACGAGTGAACGAACACAAAGCTGCTTCTATAACGACACCAGGAGGAGGAATGAATGAACGAGTGAACGAACACAGAGCTGCTTCTATAACGACACCAGGAGGAGGAATGAATGAATGAATGAACGAACAAGTGAACGAACACAGAGCTGCTTCTATAACGACACCAGGAAGAGGAATGAATGAATGAACGAATGAGTGAACGAACACAGAGCTGCTTCTATAACGACACCAGGAGGAGGAATGAATGAACGAGTGAACGAACACAGAGCTGCTTCTATAACGACACCAGGAGGAGGAATGAATGAATGAATGAACGAACAAGTGAACGAACACAGAGCTGCTTCTATAACGACACCAGGAAGAGGAATGAATGAATGAACGAACGAGTGAACGAACACAGAGCTGCTTCTATAACGACACCAGGAGGAGGAATGAATGAACGAGTGAACGAACACAAAGGTGCTTCTATAGCAACACCAGGAAGAGGAATGAATGAATGAACGAACGAGTGAACGAACACAAAGCTGCTTCTATAACGACACCAGGAGGAGGAATGAATGAATGAACGAACGAGTGAACGAACACAAAGCTGCTTCTATAACGACACCAGGAAGAGGAATGAATGAATGAACGAACGAGTGAACGAACACAAAGGTGCTTCTATAGCAACACCAGGAAGAGGAATGAATGAATGAACGAACGAGTGAACGAACACAGAGCTGCTTCTATAACGACACCAGGAAGAGGAATGAATGAATGAACGAACGAGTGAACGAACACAAAGGTGCTTCTATAGCAACACCAGGAAGAGGAATGAATGAATGAACGAACGAGTGAACGAACACAAAGGTGCTTCTATAGCAACACCAGGAAGAGGAATGAATGAATGAACGAACGAGTGAACGAACACAAAGCTGCTTCTATAACGACACCAGGAAGAGGAATGAATGAATGAACGAACGAGTGAACGAACACAAAGGTGCTTCTATAGCAACACCAGGAAGAGGAATGAATGAATGAACGAACGAGTGAACGAACACAGAGCTGCTTCTATAACGACACCAGGAAGAGGAATGAATGAATGAACGAACGAGTGAACGAACACAGAGCTGCTTCTATAACGACACCAGGAAGAGGAATGAATGAATGAATGAACGAGTGAACGAACACAGAGCTGCTTCTATAACGACACCAGGAGGAGGAATGAATGAATGAATGAACGAACGAACGAGTGAACGAACACAGAGCTGCTTCTATAACGACACCAGGAGGAGGAATGAATGAACGAGTGAACGAACACAAAGGTGCTTCTATAGCAACTCCAGGAAGAGGAATGAATGAATGAACGAACGACTGAACGAACACAGAGCTGCTTCTATAACGACACCAGGAGGAGGAATGAATGAATGAATGAATGAATGAATGAATGCACATACTGCAAAAATGCTTTTCTTACTCAGTATTTTTCTCCTGCTTCCAGTCAAAATATCTAAAAACTCTTAAATCAAGATGCATTTACTATACAAGTAAAATGCCATATGATATTATGTCTTGTTTTCTGGGAATATAAATCTAAATTAAGTGATTTGTTGATTAAGAAAAAGCAAAATTATCTGGCAATGGGGTCAGAAACATAATGTTAATTCAAACAGAAACAAGATAATTTTTCTGACTCCATTGGCAGATCATTTTGCTTGTTTTAATCATCAAATCACTTAATTTTGATTTATATACCCAGAAAACTAGACATAATATCTTATGGCATTTTACTACATTGGTAAAAACATCTTTATTTAAGAATTTTCAGATATTTGGACTGGAAACAAGCCAAAAATACTAAGAAAAGCATGTTTTGCAGTGCAGGATCATTCAGAGACACAATGGCTCAAAAAATCCGATCTTTTACTGACATCTGACTCATATTTGTTGCACACGTGTGAACACACAAACATCCGCACGAGATCCGCATCTGATCTGAGATTTAAATCAGATCCATTAATAAATCTCGCTCACAGCTTTATATTGAGGTGGGAACTTTATATTTATCTTTGCAAAGGCTGCTTCATATGCTGATGATGTATGTGATGTGTGTGTGTGTTCGTTTACCATCGAAATGACTTTGAAGCTGTTATATTAAGGTACAAATCTTGCATAGTGTGTCTTTAAGACTTGCAGTGTGAATCAGGCATGCACTGAAGAGCCTCGTTCTGTGTCTGTGTTTCAGGCTCTGATATCGTCCAGTGGATGCAGAAGAACCTGAACATTGAAGATCAAGGTACAGTAGCTCGTCTCCTCCGTGTGTACGAGCTCACGGGACACACACCAATCAGACGCTCCTCAAACACGTTTAGCGCGGTAAACTCATTAGCTGAGCGCTGGCTGGTTGTTCAGACTGTTCGTCGGGATTCGATTAGGTCGAAGGTGACGGCGGGAAATAAACGGCTTGAGGAGGAAATCAAACTCTGGCATTTACATCCACGAGACGCATCGATCTGAGCTTGGGTCGTTTCGAGCCTAACGTGACCTTCGTGAAATCAGACACTGTTTTACATACAAAGGAGATGTGGAAGTTCACATTAACAAGTTCACAATAACATTTTTAATATGCTTTAAGACAAACCATGTGTAAATTCATAAGTCTTGAGTATTTTCTGCTTAAAACTGCAGTGAACCAAAGACAGTCTCAAAAACACGCTTTGAAATCGCTGGTGTTTCTGACGTCACAAACTACCTTGTAACCAATCAGATCAACGTGTGATCGTCAACGAGTGGATCTCTGATAGTCCAGTCATTTTAAGCCAAAATGGGGGTCAACCTTGAACAAATTGCAGCAGAAGCAAACTCAAATGATTTTGTATCCTCAATATGTCCTGAGTAAGGGAAAAAAAGCCCAGAAGAATCCCATTAGGGGAAAGTTTCGAAAAATACCCAAATATATCCCATTCATTCGCCTATTCATTCTTTTGCTCACGTGAAAAGGGTAAAAATTTTAACCTTTAGATATCACCATGAAAATTACTGAGTTGATTACTTGCATCAAGACAAACAAAAAATGTATTACAAGTTTTTTGAAATTGCTTGTTAACATGGACAAATGGTGCATAATATAATTACGTATTAGCAAATTTGCATAATTACCCAAACAGTTCTAAACATTGGATATAGCCAGGTGAAAATGTCTTGTTGAATCTTGTTGACATATAACAGTAAACTATTTAATATTAAGGTCTGAATGGAACCCATTTAGGCTACCCATGAACATTAATACAGGAAGAAGTACTTTAGAAACCAGCCTTTATTAATTATTATTAGATGGGGTTTGGGGCTGGGTCAGTGGGACTGTTTCTGGTGGATGAGTCTGAGGGAAGAACAGGAGACACGGGTAAGGACAATGCAGAAGACAAAAGGTAGGTGAAATAAAAAGTGTCTGGATCAAAAAATCTAATTACGTACACAATGCACTCAATACCCACACCCCATCTCTGCCATAATAATGAATTATTATTCTTCGGGGCTTTTTTTTTCCTTACTCAGGACATATTGAGGATACAAAATCAGTTGAGTTTTCTTCTGTTGCAATTTGTTCAACCTTTTTTCATAAAATGACTGGACTATGAGTGAGTGAGTGAGTTAGTGAGTGGAGGCGGGGCTCATTTGCATATTCATAGCACAGCGCATACTAAATGAGGCAAGGGTGTCGAGTTACATTCAAGATATTTTAGGACATGAAGACATTATTACAAGGTAAAAACGTTTTTTGGTGATCAGAGATGAGTTTTAAGGGATTAAATGATCGACTACAGGGACTTTGAGAATCACACTCAGCTTTTCTCAAGAGACTCGAGTGGATAAAATCCTACGAGACGCTAGATCAAGGGGCTTAAACCATTTAAAATTAGACAAAACAAGCATTAAAATAAGCTAAAACAACTCGAAATATTTTTTTTATATGTATAAAAATATATATATATTTTGTTAAGAATTTATTTAAATATTTGTTTTGATTTTTTTATTAAAATATATTTATTTTATATATATTTTAGGGCTGTGAAACGAATAATCACATCCACATTCAACTTTGCACTTTAAGTTCTTTGTATAATTGAGCTGAGCTGCTTTATTTATTCGAACAGAGTTCATTTATTACTCTGAAATCTGTGACGATTCCAGACAGAAAAATCCCTGAGACGATCAACTCCTGCAATCAGTTCATGAGATCAAAGAGCAGCTCGCTTACAGTGTGTGTGTGTGTGTGTGTGTGTGTGTGTGTGTGTGTGTGTGTGTGTGTGTTGCAGTGGAGGCTCTTCATCTGGGAACACTGATGGCCGCTCATGGTTATTTCTTCCCCATATCGGATCACGTCCTCATCCTGAAGGACGACGGGACCTTCTACCGGTTTCAGGTGAGATTCTCTCGCGTGATTGGCCGAGAACCTCATGTGATCGGCTGAGACCTCACGTGACTGGCCGAGAACCCCGTGACCCTCTGAAGACCTAAATCATTTTATGTATCAGAATATGACCATGATTAAACTTGATGTCATTCATATTCTGATACATATTCATATTTATATTCTGATTCATATTCACAAAAGCATTCATATTCTGATTCAAATTCATGAATATTCTGATACATATTCCTATGAATGATGTCATTCATATTCATATTCATATATATGGTCAACGATGATGAGCAGGTTTGGTGATTGCAGTGATTGCAGAATATCTCAGTTCTACACACAGATGTGTTTGAGATGTTCAGTCGGCCTGTATGGTGAATCATGTAATTCATATTCAAATCATATGTTTCTCTTCACTGTGTGAGTCTGAGATGATGTTTGAGTTCATGAGTGTTTCTGTCGATCACAGACTCCATACTTCTGGCCATCAAACTGCTGGGAGCCAGAAAACACTGACTATGGTAAGAACACACACACACACACACACACACACACACACACTCACGCACGCACGCACCCACGCACTCACTCACTCACTCACTCACTCACTCACTCACTCGCACACACACACACACACACACGCTCGCACACCCCTGCACACGCACACACACTCACTCACTCACACACACACACGCGCTCACTCACACACACGCACGCCCACACTCACTCACTCACTCACACACACACACACACGCACACACTCACTCACTCACTCAGTCACTCACTCGCACACACGCACACTCGCACACTCACTCACTTGCACACGCTCGCACACACACTCACTCACACACGCGCACACTCACTCACACACACGCGCTCGTTCGCACACACGCACACTCACTCACACACACGCACGCGCACACTCACTCACTCACACACACGCACGCGCACACTCACTCACACACACACACGCACTCGTTCGCACACACGCTCACTCACTCACACACGCACACTCACTCACTTGCACACACACACACACACGCTCGCACACGCCTGCACACGCACACACACTCACTCACACACACGCAAGCGCACACTCACTCACACACACACACGCACTCGTTCGCACACACGCTCACTCACTCACACACGCACACTCACTCACTTGCACACACACACACACACGCTCGCACACGCCTGCACACGCACACACACTCACTCACACACACGCGCTCGTTCGCACACACTCTCACTCACTCACGCACGCGCACACTCACTCACGCACGCGCACACTCACTTACACACACGCACGCGCACACTCACTCACACACACGCACGCGCACACTCACTTACACACACGCACGCGCACTCACTCACACACACGCACGCGCACACTCACTTACACACACGCACGCGCACACTCACTCACACACACGCACGCGCACACTCACTCACACACACGCGCTTGTTCGCACACACGCTCACTCACTCACGCACACGCATACTCACTCACTTGCTCACTCGGATACACGCACTCACTTGCTCACTCACGCACGCGCACACTCACTCACGCACGCGCACACTCACTTACACACACGCACGCGCACACTCACTCACACACACGCACGCACGCGCACACTCACTTACACACACGCACGCGCACTCACTCACACACACGCACGCGCACACTCACTTACACACACGCACGCGCACACTCACTCACACACACGCACGCGCACACTCACTCACACACACGCGCTTGTTCGCACACACGCTCACTCACTCACGCACACGCTCACTCACTCACTTGCTCACTCGGATACACGCACTCACTTGCTCACTCACTCACGCGCACACACACGCACATGCTCGCACACACACGCACACACACTCACTCACACACACGCACGCGCACACTTGCTCACTCACTCACGCGCACACACACGCACATGCTCGCACACACACACGCACACTCACTCACACGCACGCGCACACTCACTCACACACACAAACGCGCTCGTTCGCACACACCCTCACTCACGCACGCGCACACTCACTCACACACATCACGCGCACACTCACTCACTCACTCACTCACTCACTCACTCACGCACGCGCACACGCACGCACACACACGCACACTCACTTGCTCACTCGCATACACGCACACTCACTTGCTCACTCACTCACGCGCACACACACTCATTTACTCACACTTACTCACTC
>NW_027508944.1:7500-10000 GCF_051911475.1 Siphateles boraxobius
AAAACTAAGAACAACTTTTGAAAAAACTCAAGCTCTTTCATGCTTTCTGAAGAATCTCAGAGACTTTTTAAGGCTTTTTGAAGAAGCTCAGGGACTCTTTTTTTTTTTTCTTAAAAAAGCTTACAACACCTAGTATTCCCATGCGGCCTCCCATCCAAGTACTAACCAGGCCTTATTTAAAAGCTTAGACCATTAGTGAAGAAGACTAAGAAGAACTTTTGAAAAAACTCAAACTCTTTCATGCTTTCTGAAGAATCTCAGAGACTTTTTAAGGCTTTTTGAAGCTCAGGCACTCTTTTTTTTTTTTTTTTTTTTTTTAAAAGCTTACAGCACCTGGTATTCCCAGGCGGTCTCCCATCCAAGTACTAACCAGGCCCGACCCTGCTTAGCTTCCGAGATCAGACGAGATCGGGCGTGCCCAAGGTGGTATGGCCGTAAGCTAAAACTGCTGCCAAAATTGGGCTATTTAAAAGGTTAGACCATTAGTGAAGAAAACTAAGAACAACTTTTGAAAAAACTCAAGCTCTTTCATGCTTTCTGAAGAATCTCAGAGACTTTTTAAGGCTTTTTGAAGAAGCTCAGGGACTCTTTTTTTTTTTTCTTAAAAAAGCTTACAACACCTAGTATTCCCATGCGGCCTCCCATCCAAGTACTAACCAGGCCTTATTTAAAAGCTTAGACCATTAGTGAAGAAGACTAAGAAGAACTTTTGAAAAAACTCAAACTCTTTCATGCTTTCTGAAGAATCTCAGAGACTTTTTAAGGCTTTTTGAAGCTCAGGCACTCTTTTTTTTTTTTTTAAAAGCTTACAGCACCTGGTATTCCCAGGCGGTCTCCCATCCAAGTACTAACCAGGCCCGACCCTGCTTAGCTTCCGAGATCAGACGAGATCGGGCGTGCCCAAGGTGGTATGGCCGTAAGCTAAAACTGCTGCCAAAATTGGGCTATTTAAAAGGTTAGACCATTAGTGAAGAAAACTAAGAACAACTTTTGAAAAAACTCAAACTCTTTCATGCTTTCTGAAGAATCTCAGAGACTTTTTAAGGCTTTTTGAAGCTCAGGCACTCTTTTTTTTTTTTTAAAAGCTTACAGCACCTGGTATTCCCAGGCGGTCTCCCATCCAAGTACTAACCAGGCCCGACCCTGCTTAGCTTCCGAGATCAGACGAGATCGGGCGTGCCCAAGGTGGTATGGCCGTAAGCGAAAACTGCTGCCAAAATTGGGCTATTTAAAAGGTTAGACCATTAGTGAAGAAAACTAAGAACAACTTTTGAAAAAACTCAAGCTCTTTCATGCTTTCTGAAGAATCTCAGAGACTTTTTAAGGCTTTTTGAAGAAGCTCAGGGACTCTTTTTTTTTTTTCTTAAAAAAGCTTACAACACCTAGTATTCCCATGCGGCCTCCCATCCAAGTACTAACCAGGCCTTATTTAAAAGCTTAGACCATTAGTGAAGAAGACTAAGAAGAACTTTTGAAAAAACTCAAACTCTTTCATGCTTTCTGAAGAATCTCAGAGACTTTTTAAGGCTTTTTGAAGCTCAGGCACTCTTTTTTTTTTTTTTTTTTTTTTAAAAGCTTACAGCACCTGGTATTCCCAGGCGGTCTCCCATCCAAGTACTAACCAGGCCCGACCCTGCTTAGCTTCCGAGATCAGACGAGATCGGGCGTGCCCAAGGTGGTATGGCCGTAAGCTAAAACTGCTGCCAAAATTGGGCTATTTAAAAGGTTAGACCATTAGTGAAGAAAACTAAGAACAACTTTTGAAAAAACTCAAGCTCTTTCATGCTTTCTGAAGAATCTCAGAGACTTTTTAAGGCTTTTTGAAGAAGCTCAGGGACTCTTTTTTTTTTTTCTTAAAAAAGCTTACAACACCTAGTATTCCCATGCGGCCTCCCATCCAAGTACTAACCAGGCCTTATTTAAAAGCTTAGACCATTAGTGAAGAAGACTAAGAAGAACTTTTGAAAAAACTCAAACTCTTTCATGCTTTCTGAAGAATCTCAGAGACTTTTTAAGGCTTTTTGAAGCTCAGGCACTCTTTTTTTTTTTTTTAAAAGCTTACAGCACCTGGTATTCCCAGGCGGTCTCCCATCCAAGTACTAACCAGGCCCGACCCTGCTTAGCTTCCGAGATCAGACGAGATCGGGCGTGCCCAAGGTGGTATGGCCGTAAGCTAAAACTGCTGCCAAAATTGGGCTATTTAAAAGGTTAGACCATTAGTGAAGAAAACTAAGAACAACTTTTGAAAAAACTCAAACTCTTTCATGCTTTCTGAAGAATCTCAGAGACTTTTTAAGGCTTTTTGAAGCTCAGGCACTCTTTTTTTTTTTTTTAAAAGCTTACAGCACCGGGTATTCCCAGGCGGTCTCCCATCCAAGTACTAACCAGGCCCGACCCTGCTTAGCTTCCGAGATCAGACGAGATCGGGCGTGCCCAAGGTGGTATGGCCGTAAGCGAAAACTGCTGCCAAAATTGGGCTATTTAAAAGGTTAGACCATTA
>NW_027508944.1:22500-65000 GCF_051911475.1 Siphateles boraxobius
TTTTTTTTTTAAAAAGCTTACAGCACCTGGTATTCCCAGGCGGTCTCCCATCCAAGTACTAACCAGGCCCGACCCTGCTTAGCTTCCGAGATCAGACGAGATCGGGCGTGCCCAAGGTGGTATGGCCGTAAGCGAAAACTGCTGCCAAAATTGGGCTATTTAAAAGGTTAGACCATTAGTGAAGAAAACTAAGAACAACTTTTGAAAAAACTCAAGCTCTTTCATGCTTTCTGAAGAATCTCAGAGACTTTTTAAGGCTTTTTGAAGAAGCTCAGGGACTCTTTTTTTTTTTTCTTAAAAAAGCTTACAACACCTAGTATTCCCATGCGGCCTCCCATCCAAGTACTAACCAGGCCTTATTTAAAAGCTTAGACCATTAGTGAAGAAGACTAAGAAGAACTTTTGAAAAAACTCAAACTCTTTCATGCTTTCTGAAGAATCTCAGAGACTTTTTAAGGCTTTTTGAAGCTCAGGCACTCTTTTTTTTTTTTTTTTTTTTTAAAAGCTTACAGCACCTGGTATTCCCAGGCGGTCTCCCATCCAAGTACTAACCAGGCCCGACCCTGCTTAGCTTCCGAGATCAGACGAGATCGGGCGTGCCCAAGGTGGTATGGCCGTAAGCTAAAACTGCTGCCAAAATTGGGCTATTTAAAAGGTTAGACCATTAGTGAAGAAAACTAAGAACAACTTTTGAAAAAACTCAAGCTCTTTCATGCTTTCTGAAGAATCTCAGAGACTTTTTAAGGCTTTTTGAAGAAGCTCAGGGACTCTTTTTTTTTTTTCTTAAAAAAGCTTACAACACCTAGTATTCCCATGCGGCCTCCCATCCAAGTACTAACCAGGCCTTATTTAAAAGCTTAGACCATTAGTGAAGAAGACTAAGAAGAACTTTTGAAAAAACTCAAACTCTTTCATGCTTTCTGAAGAATCTCAGAGACTTTTTAAGGCTTTTTGAAGCTCAGGCACTCTTTTTTTTTTTTTTAAAAGCTTACAGCACCTGGTATTCCCAGGCGGTCTCCCATCCAAGTACTAACCAGGCCCGACCCTGCTTAGCTTCCGAGATCAGACGAGATCGGGCGTGCCCAAGGTGGTATGGCCGTAAGCGAATACTGCTGCCAAAATTGGGCTATTTAAAAGGTTAGACCATTAGTGAAGAAAACTAAGGACAACTTTTGAAAAAACTCAAACTCTTTCATGCTTTCTGAAGAATCTCAGAGACTTTTTAAGGCTTTTTGAAGCTCAGGCACTCTTTTTTTTTTTTTTAAAAGCTTACAGCACCTGGTATTCCCAGGCGGTCTCCCATCCAAGTACTAACCAGGCCCGACCCTGCTTAGCTTCCGAGATCAGACGAGATCGGGCGTGCCCAAGGTGGTATGGCCGTAAGCGAATACTGCTGCCAAAATTGGGCTATTTAAAAGGTTAGACCATTAGTGAAGAAAACTAAGAACAACTTTTGAAAAAACTCAAAATCTTTCATGCTTTCTGAAGAATCTCAGAGACTTTTTAAGGCTTTTTGAAGCTCAGGCACTCTTTTTTTTTTTTTAAAAGCTTACAGCACCTGGTATTCCCAGGCGGTCTCCCATCCAAGTACTAACCAGGCCCGACCCTGCTTAGCTTCCGAGATCAGACGAGATCGGGCGTGCCCAAGGTGGTATGGCCGTAAGCTAAAACTGCTGCCAAAATTGGGCTATTTAAAAGGTTAGACCATTAGTGAAGAAAACTAAGAACAACTTTTGAAAAAACTCAAACTCTTTCATGCTTTCTGAAGAATCTCAGAGACTTTTTAAGGCTTTTTGAAGCTCAGGCACTCTTTTTTTTTTTTTAAAAAGCTTACAGCACCTGGTATTCCCAGGCGGTCTCCCATCCAAGTACTAACCAGGCCCGACCCTGCTTAGCTTCCGAGATCAGACGAGATCGGGCGTGCCCAAGGTGGTATGGCCGTAAGCGAAAACTGCTGCCAAAATTGGGCTATTTAAAAGGTTAGACCATTAGTGAAGAAAACTAAGAACAACTTTTGAAAAAACTCAAGCTCTTTCATGCTTTCTGAAGAATCTCAGAGACTTTTTAAGGCTTTTTGAAGAAGCTCAGGGACTCTTTTTTTTTTTTCTTAAAAAAGCTTACAACACCTAGTATTCCCATGCGGCCTCCCATCCAAGTACTAACCAGGCCTTATTTAAAAGCTTAGACCATTAGTGAAGAAGACTAAGAAGAACTTTTGAAAAAACTCAAACTCTTTCATGCTTTCTGAAGAATCTCAGAGACTTTTTAAGGCTTTTTGAAGCTCAGGCACTCTTTTTTTTTTTTTTTTTTTTTTAAAAGCTTACAGCACCTGGTATTCCCAGGCGGTCTCCCATCCAAGTACTAACCAGGCCCGACCCTGCTTAGCTTCCGAGATCAGACGAGATCGGGCGTGCCCAAGGTGGTATGGCCGTAAGCTAAAACTGCTGCCAAAATTGGGCTATTTAAAAGGTTAGACCATTAGTGAAGAAAACTAAGAACAACTTTTGAAAAAACTCAAGCTCTTTCATGCTTTCTGAAGAATCTCAGAGACTTTTTAAGGCTTTTTGAAGAAGCTCAGGGACTCTTTTTTTTTTTTCTTAAAAAAGCTTACAACACCTAGTATTCCCATGCGGCCTCCCATCCAAGTACTAACCAGGCCTTATTTAAAAGCTTAGACCATTAGTGAAGAAGACTAAGAAGAACTTTTGAAAAAACTCAAACTCTTTCATGCTTTCTGAAGAATCTCAGAGACTTTTTAAGGCTTTTTGAAGCTCAGGCACTCTTTTTTTTTTTTTTAAAAGCTTACAGCACCTGGTATTCCCAGGCGGTCTCCCATCCAAGTACTAACCAGGCCCGACCCTGCTTAGCTTCCGAGATCAGACGAGATCGGGCGTGCCCAAGGTGGTATGGCCGTAAGCGAATACTGCTGCCAAAATTGGGCTATTTAAAAGGTTAGACCATTAGTGAAGAAAACTAAGGACAACTTTTGAAAAAACTCAAACTCTTTCATGCTTTCTGAAGAATCTCAGAGACTTTTTAAGGCTTTTTGAAGCTCAGGCACTCTTTTTTTTTTTTTTAAAAGCTTACAGCACCTGGTATTCCCAGGCGGTCTCCCATCCAAGTACTAACCAGGCCCGACCCTGCTTAGCTTCCGAGATCAGACGAGATCGGGCGTGCCCAAGGTGGTATGGCCGTAAGCGAATACTGCTGCCAAAATTGGGCTATTTAAAAGGTTAGACCATTAGTGAAGAAAACTAAGAACAACTTTTGAAAAAACTCAAAATCTTTCATGCTTTCTGAAGAATCTCAGAGACTTTTTAAGGCTTTTTGAAGCTCAGGCACTCTTTTTTTTTTTTTAAAAGCTTACAGCACCTGGTATTCCCAGGCGGTCTCCCATCCAAGTACTAACCAGGCCCGACCCTGCTTAGCTTCCGAGATCAGACGAGATCGGGCGTGCCCAAGGTGGTATGGCCGTAAGCTAAAACTGCTGCCAAAATTGGGCTATTTAAAAGGTTAGACCATTAGTGAAGAAAACTAAGAACAACTTTTGAAAAAACTCAAACTCTTTCATGCTTTCTGAAGAATCTCAGAGACTTTTTAAGGCTTTTTGAAGCTCAGGCACTCTTTTTTTTTTTTTAAAAAGCTTACAGCACCTGGTATTCCCAGGCGGTCTCCCATCCAAGTACTAACCAGGCCCGACCCTGCTTAGCTTCCGAGATCAGACGAGATCGGGCGTGCCCAAGGTGGTATGGCCGTAAGCGAAAACTGCTGCCAAAATTGGGCTATTTAAAAGGTTAGACCATTAGTGAAGAAAACTAAGAACAACTTTTGAAAAAACTCAAGCTCTTTCATGCTTTCTGAAGAATCTCAGAGACTTTTTAAGGCTTTTTGAAGAAGCTCAGGGACTCTTTTTTTTTTTTCTTAAAAAAGCTTACAACACCTAGTATTCCCATGCGGCCTCCCATCCAAGTACTAACCAGGCCTTATTTAAAAGCTTAGACCATTAGTGAAGAAGACTAAGAAGAACTTTTGAAAAAACTCAAACTCTTTCATGCTTTCTGAAGAATCTCAGAGACTTTTTAAGGCTTTTTGAAGCTCAGGCACTCTTTTTTTTTTTTTTTTTTTTTTAAAAGCTTACAGCACCTGGTATTCCCAGGCGGTCTCCCATCCAAGTACTAACCAGGCCCGACCCTGCTTAGCTTCCGAGATCAGACGAGATCGGGCGTGCCCAAGGTGGTATGGCCGTAAGCTAAAACTGCTGCCAAAATTGGGCTATTTAAAAGGTTAGACCATTAGTGAAGAAAACTAAGAACAACTTTTGAAAAAACTCAAGCTCTTTCATGCTTTCTGAAGAATCTCAGAGACTTTTTAAGGCTTTTTGAAGAAGCTCAGGGACTCTTTTTTTTTTTTCTTAAAAAAGCTTACAACACCTAGTATTCCCATGCGGCCTCCCATCCAAGTACTAACCAGGCCTTATTTAAAAGCTTAGACCATTAGTGAAGAAGACTAAGAAGAACTTTTGAAAAAACTCAAACTCTTTCATGCTTTCTGAAGAATCTCAGAGACTTTTTAAGGCTTTTTGAAGCTCAGGCACTCTTTTTTTTTTTTTTAAAAGCTTACAGCACCTGGTATTCCCAGGCGGTCTCCCATCCAAGTACTAACCAGGCCCGACCCTGCTTAGCTTCCGAGATCAGACGAGATCGGGCGTGCCCAAGGTGGTATGGCCGTAAGCGAATACTGCTGCCAAAATTGGGCTATTTAAAAGGTTAGACCATTAGTGAAGAAAACTAAGGACAACTTTTGAAAAAACTCAAACTCTTTCATGCTTTCTGAAGAATCTCAGAGACTTTTTAAGGCTTTTTGAAGCTCAGGCACTCTTTTTTTTTTTTTTAAAAGCTTACAGCACCTGGTATTCCCAGGCGGTCTCCCATCCAAGTACTAACCAGGCCCGACCCTGCTTAGCTTCCGAGATCAGACGAGATCGGGCGTGCCCAAGGTGGTATGGCCGTAAGCGAATACTGCTGCCAAAATTGGGCTATTTAAAAGGTTAGACCATTAGTGAAGAAAACTAAGAACAACTTTTGAAAAAACTCAAAATCTTTCATGCTTTCTGAAGAATCTCAGAGACTTTTTAAGGCTTTTTGAAGCTCAGGCACTCTTTTTTTTTTTTTAAAAGCTTACAGCACCTGGTATTCCCAGGCGGTCTCCCATCCAAGTACTAACCAGGCCCGACCCTGCTTAGCTTCCGAGATCAGACGAGATCGGGCGTGCCCAAGGTGGTATGGCCGTAAGCGAAAACTGCTGCCAAAATTGGGCTATTTAAAAGGTTAGACCATTAGTGAAGAAAACTAAGAACAACTTTTGAAAAAACTCAAGCTCTTTCATGCTTTCTGAAGAATCTCAGAGACTTTTTAAGGCTTTTTGAAGAAGCTCAGGGACTCTTTTTTTTTTTTCTTAAAAAAGCTTACAACACCTAGTATTCCCATGCGGCCTCCCATCCAAGTACTAACCAGGCCTTATTTAAAAGCTTAGACCATTAGTGAAGAAGACTAAGAAGAACTTTTGAAAAAACTCAAACTCTTTCATGCTTTCTGAAGAATCTCAGAGACTTTTTAAGGCTTTTTGAAGCTCAGGCACTCTTTTTTTTTTTTTTAAAAGCTTACAGCACCTGGTATTCCCAGGCGGTCTCCCATCCAAGTACTAACCAGGCCCGACCCTGCTTAGCTTCCGAGATCAGACGAGATCGGGCGTGCCCAAGGTGGTATGGCCGTAAGCGAATAATGCTGCCAAAATTGGGCTATTTAAAAGGTTAGACCATTAGTGAAGAAAACTAAGAACAACTTTTGAAAAAACTCAAACTCTTTCATGCTTTCTGAAGAATCTCAGAGACTTTTTAAGGCTTTTTGAAGCTCAGGCACTCTTTTTTTTTTTTTTAAAAGCTTACAGCACCGGGTATTCCCAGGCGGTCTCCCATCCAAGTACTAACCAGGCCCGACCCTGCTTAGCTTCCGAGATCAGACGAGATCGGGCGTGCCCAAGGTGGTATGGCCGTAAGCGAAAACTGCTGCCAAAATTGGGCTATTTAAAAGGTTAGACCATTAGTGAAGAAAACTAAGAACAACTTTTGAAAAAACTCAAGCTCTTTCATGCTTTCTGAAGAATCTCAGAGACTTTTTAAGGCTTTTTGAAGAAGCTCAGGGACTCTTTTTTTTTTTTCTTAAAAAAGCTTACAACACCTAGTATTCCCATGCGGCCTCCCATCCAAGTACTAACCAGGCCTTATTTAAAAGCTTAGACCATTAGTGAAGAAGACTAAGAAGAACTTTTGAAAAAACTCAAACTCTTTCATGCTTTCTGAAGAATCTCAGAGACTTTTTAAGGCTTTTTGAAGCTCAGGCACTCTTTTTTTTTTTTTTTTTTTTTTTTAAAAGCTTACAGCACCTGGTATTCCCAGGCGGTCTCCCATCCAAGTACTAACCAGGCCCGACCCTGCTTAGCTTCCGAGATCAGACGAGATCGGGCGTGCCCAAGGTGGTATGGCCGTAAGCTAAAACTGCTGCCAAAATTGGGCTATTTAAAAGGTTAGACCATTAGTGAAGAAAACTAAGAACAACTTTTGAAAAAACTCAAACTCTTTCATGCTTTCTGAAGAATCTCAGAGACTTTTTAAGGCTTTTTGAAGCTCAGGCACTCTTTTTTTTTTTTTAAAAAGCTTACAGCACCTGGTATTCCCAGGCGGTCTCCCATCCAAGTACTAACCAGGCCCGACCCTGCTTAGCTTCCGAGATCAGACGAGATCGGGCGTGCCCAAGGTGGTATGGCCGTAAGCGAAAACTGCTGCCAAAATTGGGCTATTTAAAAGGTTAGACCATTAGTGAAGAAAACTAAGAACAACTTTTGAAAAAACTCAAGCTCTTTCATGCTTTCTGAAGAATCTCAGAGACTTTTTAAGGCTTTTTGAAGAAGCTCAGGGACTCTTTTTTTTTTTTCTTAAAAAAGCTTACAACACCTAGTATTCCCATGCGGCCTCCCATCCAAGTACTAACCAGGCCTTATTTAAAAGCTTAGACCATTAGTGAAGAAGACTAAGAAGAACTTTTGAAAAAACTCAAACTCTTTCATGCTTTCTGAAGAATCTCAGAGACTTTTTAAGGCTTTTTGAAGCTCAGGCACTCTTTTTTTTTTTTTTTTTTTTTTAAAAGCTTACAGCACCTGGTATTCCCAGGCGGTCTCCCATCCAAGTACTAACCAGGCCCGACCCTGCTTAGCTTCCGAGATCAGACGAGATCGGGCGTGCCCAAGGTGGTATGGCCGTAAGCTAAAACTGCTGCCAAAATTGGGCTATTTAAAAGGTTAGACCATTAGTGAAGAAAACTAAGAACAACTTTTGAAAAAACTCAAGCTCTTTCATGCTTTCTGAAGAATCTCAGAGACTTTTTAAGGCTTTTTGAAGAAGCTCAGGGACTCTTTTTTTTTTTTCTTAAAAAAGCTTACAACACCTAGTATTCCCATGCGGCCTCCCATCCAAGTACTAACCAGGCCTTATTTAAAAGCTTAGACCATTAGTGAAGAAGACTAAGAAGAACTTTTGAAAAAACTCAAACTCTTTCATGCTTTCTGAAGAATCTCAGAGACTTTTTAAGGCTTTTTGAAGCTCAGGCACTCTTTTTTTTTTTTTTAAAAGCTTACAGCACCTGGTATTCCCAGGCGGTCTCCCATCCAAGTACTAACCAGGCCCGACCCTGCTTAGCTTCCGAGATCAGACGAGATCGGGCGTGCCCAAGGTGGTATGGCCGTAAGCGAATACTGCTGCCAAAATTGGGCTATTTAAAAGGTTAGACCATTAGTGAAGAAAACTAAGGACAACTTTTGAAAAAACTCAAACTCTTTCATGCTTTCTGAAGAATCTCAGAGACTTTTTAAGGCTTTTTGAAGCTCAGGCACTCTTTTTTTTTTTTTTAAAAGCTTACAGCACCTGGTATTCCCAGGCGGTCTCCCATCCAAGTACTAACCAGGCCCGACCCTGCTTAGCTTCCGAGATCAGACGAGATCGGGCGTGCCCAAGGTGGTATGGCCGTAAGCGAATACTGCTGCCAAAATTGGGCTATTTAAAAGGTTAGACCATTAGTGAAGAAAACTAAGAACAACTTTTGAAAAAACTCAAAATCTTTCATGCTTTCTGAAGAATCTCAGAGACTTTTTAAGGCTTTTTGAAGCTCAGGCACTCTTTTTTTTTTTTTAAAAAGCTTACAGCACCTGGTATTCCCAGGCGGTCTCCCATCCAAGTACTAACCAGGCCCGACCCTGCTTAGCTTCCGAGATCAGACGAGATCGGGCGTGCCCAAGGTGGTATGGCCGTAAGCGAAAACTGCTGCCAAAATTGGGCTATTTAAAAGGTTAGACCATTAGTGAAGAAAACTAAGAACAACTTTTGAAAAAACTCAAGCTCTTTCATGCTTTCTGAAGAATCTCAGAGACTTTTTAAGGCTTTTTGAAGAAGCTCAGGGACTCTTTTTTTTTTTTCTTAAAAAAGCTTACAACACCTAGTATTCCCATGCGGCCTCCCATCCAAGTACTAACCAGGCCTTATTTAAAAGCTTAGACCATTAGTGAAGAAGACTAAGAAGAACTTTTGAAAAAACTCAAACTCTTTCATGCTTTCTGAAGAATCTCAGAGACTTTTTAAGGCTTTTTGAAGCTCAGGCACTCTTTTTTTTTTTTTTTTTTTTTTAAAAGCTTACAGCACCTGGTATTCCCAGGCGGTCTCCCATCCAAGTACTAACCAGGCCCGACCCTGCTTAGCTTCCGAGATCAGACGAGATCGGGCGTGCCCAAGGTGGTATGGCCGTAAGCTAAAACTGCTGCCAAAATTGGGCTATTTAAAAGGTTAGACCATTAGTGAAGAAAACTAAGAACAACTTTTGAAAAAACTCAAGCTCTTTCATGCTTTCTGAAGAATCTCAGAGACTTTTTAAGGCTTTTTGAAGAAGCTCAGGGACTCTTTTTTTTTTTTCTTAAAAAAGCTTACAACACCTAGTATTCCCATGCGGCCTCCCATCCAAGTACTAACCAGGCCTTATTTAAAAGCTTAGACCATTAGTGAAGAAGACTAAGAAGAACTTTTGAAAAAACTCAAACTCTTTCATGCTTTCTGAAGAATCTCAGAGACTTTTTAAGGCTTTTTGAAGCTCAGGCACTCTTTTTTTTTTTTTTAAAAGCTTACAGCACCTGGTATTCCCAGGCGGTCTCCCATCCAAGTACTAACCAGGCCCGACCCTGCTTAGCTTCCGAGATCAGACGAGATCGGGCGTGCCCAAGGTGGTATGGCCGTAAGCGAATACTGCTGCCAAAATTGGGCTATTTAAAAGGTTAGACCATTAGTGAAGAAAACTAAGGACAACTTTTGAAAAAACTCAAACTCTTTCATGCTTTCTGAAGAATCTCAGAGACTTTTTAAGGCTTTTTGAAGCTCAGGCACTCTTTTTTTTTTTTTTAAAAGCTTACAGCACCTGGTATTCCCAGGCGGTCTCCCATCCAAGTACTAACCAGGCCCGACCCTGCTTAGCTTCCGAGATCAGACGAGATCGGGCGTGCCCAAGGTGGTATGGCCGTAAGCGAATACTGCTGCCAAAATTGGGCTATTTAAAAGGTTAGACCATTAGTGAAGAAAACTAAGAACAACTTTTGAAAAAACTCAAAATCTTTCATGCTTTCTGAAGAATCTCAGAGACTTTTTAAGGCTTTTTGAAGCTCAGGCACTCTTTTTTTTTTTTTAAAAGCTTACAGCACCTGGTATTCCCAGGCGGTCTCCCATCCAAGTACTAACCAGGCCCGACCCTGCTTAGCTTCCGAGATCAGACGAGATCGGGCGTGCCCAAGGTGGTATGGCCGTAAGCGAAAACTGCTGCCAAAATTGGGCTATTTAAAAGGTTAGACCATTAGTGAAGAAAACTAAGAACAACTTTTGAAAAAACTCAAGCTCTTTCATGCTTTCTGAAGAATCTCAGAGACTTTTTAAGGCTTTTTGAAGAAGCTCAGGGACTCTTTTTTTTTTTTCTTAAAAAAGCTTACAACACCTAGTATTCCCATGCGGCCTCCCATCCAAGTACTAACCAGGCCTTATTTAAAAGCTTAGACCATTAGTGAAGAAGACTAAGAAGAACTTTTGAAAAAACTCAAACTCTTTCATGCTTTCTGAAGAATCTCAGAGACTTTTTAAGGCTTTTTGAAGCTCAGGCACTCTTTTTTTTTTTTTTAAAAGCTTACAGCACCTGGTATTCCCAGGCGGTCTCCCATCCAAGTACTAACCAGGCCCGACCCTGCTTAGCTTCCGAGATCAGACGAGATCGGGCGTGCCCAAGGTGGTATGGCCGTAAGCGAATAATGCTGCCAAAATTGGGCTATTTAAAAGGTTAGACCATTAGTGAAGAAAACTAAGAACAACTTTTGAAAAAACTCAAACTCTTTCATGCTTTCTGAAGAATCTCAGAGACTTTTTAAGGCTTTTTGAAGCTCAGGCACTCTTTTTTTTTTTTTTAAAAGCTTACAGCACCGGGTATTCCCAGGCGGTCTCCCATCCAAGTACTAACCAGGCCCGACCCTGCTTAGCTTCCGAGATCAGACGAGATCGGGCGTGCCCAAGGTGGTATGGCCGTAAGCGAAAACTGCTGCCAAAATTGGGCTATTTAAAAGGTTAGACCATTAGTGAAGAAAACTAAGAACAACTTTTGAAAAAACTCAAGCTCTTTCATGCTTTCTGAAGAATCTCAGAGACTTTTTAAGGCTTTTTGAAGAAGCTCAGGGACTCTTTTTTTTTTTTCTTAAAAAAGCTTACAACACCTAGTATTCCCATGCGGCCTCCCATCCAAGTACTAACCAGGCCTTATTTAAAAGCTTAGACCATTAGTGAAGAAGACTAAGAAGAACTTTTGAAAAAACTCAAACTCTTTCATGCTTTCTGAAGAATCTCAGAGACTTTTTAAGGCTTTTTGAAGCTCAGGCACTCTTTTTTTTTTTTTTTTTTTTTTTAAAAGCTTACAGCACCTGGTATTCCCAGGCGGTCTCCCATCCAAGTACTAACCAGGCCCGACCCTGCTTAGCTTCCGAGATCAGACGAGATCGGGCGTGCCCAAGGTGGTATGGCCGTAAGCTAAAACTGCTGCCAAAATTGGGCTATTTAAAAGGTTAGACCATTAGTGAAGAAAACTAAGAACAACTTTTGAAAAAACTCAAACTCTTTCATGCTTTCTGAAGAATCTCAGAGACTTTTTAAGGCTTTTTGAAGCTCAGGCACTCTTTTTTTTTTTTTAAAAAGCTTACAGCACCTGGTATTCCCAGGCGGTCTCCCATCCAAGTACTAACCAGGCCCGACCCTGCTTAGCTTCCGAGATCAGACGAGATCGGGCGTGCCCAAGGTGGTATGGCCGTAAGCGAAAACTGCTGCCAAAATTGGGCTATTTAAAAGGTTAGACCATTAGTGAAGAAAACTAAGAACAACTTTTGAAAAAACTCAAGCTCTTTCATGCTTTCTGAAGAATCTCAGAGACTTTTTAAGGCTTTTTGAAGAAGCTCAGGGACTCTTTTTTTTTTTTCTTAAAAAAGCTTACAACACCTAGTATTCCCATGCGGCCTCCCATCCAAGTACTAACCAGGCCTTATTTAAAAGCTTAGACCATTAGTGAAGAAGACTAAGAAGAACTTTTGAAAAAACTCAAACTCTTTCATGCTTTCTGAAGAATCTCAGAGACTTTTTAAGGCTTTTTGAAGCTCAGGCACTCTTTTTTTTTTTTTTTTTTTTTTAAAAGCTTACAGCACCTGGTATTCCCAGGCGGTCTCCCATCCAAGTACTAACCAGGCCCGACCCTGCTTAGCTTCCGAGATCAGACGAGATCGGGCGTGCCCAAGGTGGTATGGCCGTAAGCTAAAACTGCTGCCAAAATTGGGCTATTTAAAAGGTTAGACCATTAGTGAAGAAAACTAAGAACAACTTTTGAAAAAACTCAAGCTCTTTCATGCTTTCTGAAGAATCTCAGAGACTTTTTAAGGCTTTTTGAAGAAGCTCAGGGACTCTTTTTTTTTTTTCTTAAAAAAGCTTACAACACCTAGTATTCCCATGCGGCCTCCCATCCAAGTACTAACCAGGCCTTATTTAAAAGCTTAGACCATTAGTGAAGAAGACTAAGAAGAACTTTTGAAAAAACTCAAACTCTTTCATGCTTTCTGAAGAATCTCAGAGACTTTTTAAGGCTTTTTGAAGCTCAGGCACTCTTTTTTTTTTTTTTAAAAGCTTACAGCACCTGGTATTCCCAGGCGGTCTCCCATCCAAGTACTAACCAGGCCCGACCCTGCTTAGCTTCCGAGATCAGACGAGATCGGGCGTGCCCAAGGTGGTATGGCCGTAAGCGAATACTGCTGCCAAAATTGGGCTATTTAAAAGGTTAGACCATTAGTGAAGAAAACTAAGGACAACTTTTGAAAAAACTCAAACTCTTTCATGCTTTCTGAAGAATCTCAGAGACTTTTTAAGGCTTTTTGAAGCTCAGGCACTCTTTTTTTTTTTTTTAAAAGCTTACAGCACCTGGTATTCCCAGGCGGTCTCCCATCCAAGTACTAACCAGGCCCGACCCTGCTTAGCTTCCGAGATCAGACGAGATCGGGCGTGCCCAAGGTGGTATGGCCGTAAGCGAATACTGCTGCCAAAATTGGGCTATTTAAAAGGTTAGACCATTAGTGAAGAAAACTAAGAACAACTTTTGAAAAAACTCAAAATCTTTCATGCTTTCTGAAGAATCTCAGAGACTTTTTAAGGCTTTTTGAAGCTCAGGCACTCTTTTTTTTTTTTTAAAAGCTTACAGCACCTGGTATTCCCAGGCGGTCTCCCATCCAAGTACTAACCAGGCCCGACCCTGCTTAGCTTCCGAGATCAGACGAGATCGGGCGTGCCCAAGGTGGTATGGCCGTAAGCTAAAACTGCTGCCAAAATTGGGCTATTTAAAAGGTTAGACCATTAGTGAAGAAAACTAAGAACAACTTTTGAAAAAACTCAAACTCTTTCATGCTTTCTGAAGAATCTCAGAGACTTTTTAAGGCTTTTTGAAGCTCAGGCACTCTTTTTTTTTTTTTAAAAAGCTTACAGCACCTGGTATTCCCAGGCGGTCTCCCATCCAAGTACTAACCAGGCCCGACCCTGCTTAGCTTCCGAGATCAGACGAGATCGGGCGTGCCCAAGGTGGTATGGCCGTAAGCTAAAACTGCTGCCAAAATTGGGCTATTTAAAAGGTTAGACCATTAGTGAAGAAAACTAAGAACAACTTTTGAAAAAACTCAAGCTCTTTCATGCTTTCTGAAGAATCTCAGAGACTTTTTAAGGCTTTTTGAAGAAGCTCAGGGACTCTTTTTTTTTTTTCTTAAAAAAGCTTACAACACCTAGTATTCCCATGCGGCCTCCCATCCAAGTACTAACCAGGCCTTATTTAAAAGCTTAGACCATTAGTGAAGAAGACTAAGAAGAACTTTTGAAAAAACTCAAACTCTTTCATGCTTTCTGAAGAATCTCAGAGACTTTTTAAGGCTTTTTGAAGCTCAGGCACTCTTTTTTTTTTTTTTAAAAGCTTACAGCACCTGGTATTCCCAGGCGGTCTCCCATCCAAGTACTAACCAGGCCCGACCCTGCTTAGCTTCCGAGATCAGACGAGATCGGGCGTGCCCAAGGTGGTATGGCCGTAAGCGAATACTGCTGCCAAAATTGGGCTATTTAAAAGGTTAGACCATTAGTGAAGAAAACTAAGGACAACTTTTGAAAAAACTCAAACTCTTTCATGCTTTCTGAAGAATCTCAGAGACTTTTTAAGGCTTTTTGAAGCTCAGGCACTCTTTTTTTTTTTTTTAAAAGCTTACAGCACCTGGTATTCCCAGGCGGTCTCCCATCCAAGTACTAACCAGGCCCGACCCTGCTTAGCTTCCGAGATCAGACGAGATCGGGCGTGCCCAAGGTGGTATGGCCGTAAGCGAATACTGCTGCCAAAATTGGGCTATTTAAAAGGTTAGACCATTAGTGAAGAAAACTAAGAACAACTTTTGAAAAAACTCAAAATCTTTCATGCTTTCTGAAGAATCTCAGAGACTTTTTAAGGCTTTTTGAAGCTCAGGCACTCTTTTTTTTTTTTTAAAAGCTTACAGCACCTGGTATTCCCAGGCGGTCTCCCATCCAAGTACTAACCAGGCCCGACCCTGCTTAGCTTCCGAGATCAGACGAGATCGGGCGTGCCCAAGGTGGTATGGCCGTAAGCGAAAACTGCTGCCAAAATTGGGCTATTTAAAAGGTTAGACCATTAGTGAAGAAAACTAAGAACAACTTTTGAAAAAACTCAAGCTCTTTCATGCTTTCTGAAGAATCTCAGAGACTTTTTAAGGCTTTTTGAAGAAGCTCAGGGACTCTTTTTTTTTTTTCTTAAAAAAGCTTACAACACCTAGTATTCCCATGCGGCCTCCCATCCAAGTACTAACCAGGCCTTATTTAAAAGCTTAGACCATTAGTGAAGAAGACTAAGAAGAACTTTTGAAAAAACTCAAACTCTTTCATGCTTTCTGAAGAATCTCAGAGACTTTTTAAGGCTTTTTGAAGCTCAGGCACTCTTTTTTTTTTTTTTAAAAGCTTACAGCACCTGGTATTCCCAGGCGGTCTCCCATCCAAGTACTAACCAGGCCCGACCCTGCTTAGCTTCCGAGATCAGACGAGATCGGGCGTGCCCAAGGTGGTATGGCCGTAAGCGAATAATGCTGCCAAAATTGGGCTATTTAAAAGGTTAGACCATTAGTGAAGAAAACTAAGAACAACTTTTGAAAAAACTCAAACTCTTTCATGCTTTCTGAAGAATCTCAGAGACTTTTTAAGGCTTTTTGAAGCTCAGGCACTCTTTTTTTTTTTTTTAAAAGCTTACAGCACCGGGTATTCCCAGGCGGTCTCCCATCCAAGTACTAACCAGGCCCGACCCTGCTTAGCTTCCGAGATCAGACGAGATCGGGCGTGCCCAAGGTGGTATGGCCGTAAGCGAAAACTGCTGCCAAAATTGGGCTATTTAAAAGGTTAGACCATTAGTGAAGAAAACTAAGAACAACTTTTGAAAAAACTCAAGCTCTTTCATGCTTTCTGAAGAATCTCAGAGACTTTTTAAGGCTTTTTGAAGAAGCTCAGGGACTCTTTTTTTTTTTTCTTAAAAAAGCTTACAACACCTAGTATTCCCATGCGGCCTCCCATCCAAGTACTAACCAGGCCTTATTTAAAAGCTTAGACCATTAGTGAAGAAGACTAAGAAGAACTTTTGAAAAAACTCAAACTCTTTCATGCTTTCTGAAGAATCTCAGAGACTTTTTAAGGCTTTTTGAAGCTCAGGCACTCTTTTTTTTTTTTTTTTTTTTTTTAAAAGCTTACAGCACCTGGTATTCCCAGGCGGTCTCCCATCCAAGTACTAACCAGGCCCGACCCTGCTTAGCTTCCGAGATCAGACGAGATCGGGCGTGCCCAAGGTGGTATGGCCGTAAGCTAAAACTGCTGCCAAAATTGGGCTATTTAAAAGGTTAGACCATTAGTGAAGAAAACTAAGAACAACTTTTGAAAAAACTCAAACTCTTTCATGCTTTCTGAAGAATCTCAGAGACTTTTTAAGGCTTTTTGAAGCTCAGGCACTCTTTTTTTTTTTTTAAAAAGCTTACAGCACCTGGTATTCCCAGGCGGTCTCCCATCCAAGTACTAACCAGGCCCGACCCTGCTTAGCTTCCGAGATCAGACGAGATCGGGCGTGCCCAAGGTGGTATGGCCGTAAGCGAAAACTGCTGCCAAAATTGGGCTATTTAAAAGGTTAGACCATTAGTGAAGAAAACTAAGAACAACTTTTGAAAAAACTCAAGCTCTTTCATGCTTTCTGAAGAATCTCAGAGACTTTTTAAGGCTTTTTGAAGAAGCTCAGGGACTCTTTTTTTTTTTTCTTAAAAAAGCTTACAACACCTAGTATTCCCATGCGGCCTCCCATCCAAGTACTAACCAGGCCTTATTTAAAAGCTTAGACCATTAGTGAAGAAGACTAAGAAGAACTTTTGAAAAAACTCAAACTCTTTCATGCTTTCTGAAGAATCTCAGAGACTTTTTAAGGCTTTTTGAAGCTCAGGCACTCTTTTTTTTTTTTTTTTTTTTTTAAAAGCTTACAGCACCTGGTATTCCCAGGCGGTCTCCCATCCAAGTACTAACCAGGCCCGACCCTGCTTAGCTTCCGAGATCAGACGAGATCGGGCGTGCCCAAGGTGGTATGGCCGTAAGCTAAAACTGCTGCCAAAATTGGGCTATTTAAAAGGTTAGACCATTAGTGAAGAAAACTAAGAACAACTTTTGAAAAAACTCAAGCTCTTTCATGCTTTCTGAAGAATCTCAGAGACTTTTTAAGGCTTTTTGAAGAAGCTCAGGGACTCTTTTTTTTTTTTCTTAAAAAAGCTTACAACACCTAGTATTCCCATGCGGCCTCCCATCCAAGTACTAACCAGGCCTTATTTAAAAGCTTAGACCATTAGTGAAGAAGACTAAGAAGAACTTTTGAAAAAACTCAAACTCTTTCATGCTTTCTGAAGAATCTCAGAGACTTTTTAAGGCTTTTTGAAGCTCAGGCACTCTTTTTTTTTTTTTTAAAAGCTTACAGCACCTGGTATTCCCAGGCGGTCTCCCATCCAAGTACTAACCAGGCCCGACCCTGCTTAGCTTCCGAGATCAGACGAGATCGGGCGTGCCCAAGGTGGTATGGCCGTAAGCGAATACTGCTGCCAAAATTGGGCTATTTAAAAGGTTAGACCATTAGTGAAGAAAACTAAGGACAACTTTTGAAAAAACTCAAACTCTTTCATGCTTTCTGAAGAATCTCAGAGACTTTTTAAGGCTTTTTGAAGCTCAGGCACTCTTTTTTTTTTTTTTAAAAGCTTACAGCACCTGGTATTCCCAGGCGGTCTCCCATCCAAGTACTAACCAGGCCCGACCCTGCTTAGCTTCCGAGATCAGACGAGATCGGGCGTGCCCAAGGTGGTATGGCCGTAAGCGAATACTGCTGCCAAAATTGGGCTATTTAAAAGGTTAGACCATTAGTGAAGAAAACTAAGAACAACTTTTGAAAAAACTCAAAATCTTTCATGCTTTCTGAAGAATCTCAGAGACTTTTTAAGGCTTTTTGAAGCTCAGGCACTCTTTTTTTTTTTTTAAAAGCTTACAGCACCTGGTATTCCCAGGCGGTCTCCCATCCAAGTACTAACCAGGCCCGACCCTGCTTAGCTTCCGAGATCAGACGAGATCGGGCGTGCCCAAGGTGGTATGGCCGTAAGCTAAAACTGCTGCCAAAATTGGGCTATTTAAAAGGTTAGACCATTAGTGAAGAAAACTAAGAACAACTTTTGAAAAAACTCAAACTCTTTCATGCTTTCTGAAGAATCTCAGAGACTTTTTAAGGCTTTTTGAAGCTCAGGCACTCTTTTTTTTTTTTTAAAAAGCTTACAGCACCTGGTATTCCCAGGCGGTCTCCCATCCAAGTACTAACCAGGCCCGACCCTGCTTAGCTTCCGAGATCAGACGAGATCGGGCGTGCCCAAGGTGGTATGGCCGTAAGCGAAAACTGCTGCCAAAATTGGGCTATTTAAAAGGTTAGACCATTAGTGAAGAAAACTAAGAACAACTTTTGAAAAAACTCAAGCTCTTTCATGCTTTCTGAAGAATCTCAGAGACTTTTTAAGGCTTTTTGAAGAAGCTCAGGGACTCTTTTTTTTTTTTCTTAAAAAAGCTTACAACACCTAGTATTCCCATGCGGCCTCCCATCCAAGTACTAACCAGGCCTTATTTAAAAGCTTAGACCATTAGTGAAGAAGACTAAGAAGAACTTTTGAAAAAACTCAAACTCTTTCATGCTTTCTGAAGAATCTCAGAGACTTTTTAAGGCTTTTTGAAGCTCAGGCACTCTTTTTTTTTTTTTTTTTTTTTAAAAGCTTACAGCACCTGGTATTCCCAGGCGGTCTCCCATCCAAGTACTAACCAGGCCCGACCCTGCTTAGCTTCCGAGATCAGACGAGATCGGGCGTGCCCAAGGTGGTATGGCCGTAAGCTAAAACTGCTGCCAAAATTGGGCTATTTAAAAGGTTAGACCATTAGTGAAGAAAACTAAGAACAACTTTTGAAAAAACTCAAGCTCTTTCATGCTTTCTGAAGAATCTCAGAGACTTTTTAAGGCTTTTTGAAGCTCAGGCACTCTTTTTTTTTTTTTAAAAAGCTTACAGCACCTGGTATTCCCAGGCGGTCTCCCATCCAAGTACTAACCAGGCCCGACCCTGCTTAGCTTCCGAGATCAGACGAGATCGGGCGTGCCCAAGGTGGTATGGCCGTAAGCGAAAACTGCTGCCAAAATTGGGCTATTTAAAAGGTTAGACCATTAGTGAAGAAAACTAAGAACAACTTTTGAAAAAACTCAAGCTCTTTCATGCTTTCTGAAGAATCTCAGAGACTTTTTAAGGCTTTTTGAAGAAGCTCAGGGACTCTTTTTTTTTTTTCTTAAAAAAGCTTACAACACCTAGTATTCCCATGCGGCCTCCCATCCAAGTACTAACCAGGCCTTATTTAAAAGCTTAGACCATTAGTGAAGAAGACTAAGAAGAACTTTTGAAAAAACTCAAACTCTTTCATGCTTTCTGAAGAATCTCAGAGACTTTTTAAGGCTTTTTGAAGCTCAGGCACTCTTTTTTTTTTTTTTAAAAGCTTACAGCACCTGGTATTCCCAGGCGGTCTCCCATCCAAGTACTAACCAGGCCCGACCCTGCTTAGCTTCCGAGATCAGACGAGATCGGGCGTGCCCAAGGTGGTATGGCCGTAAGCGAATACTGCTGCCAAAATTGGGCTATTTAAAAGGTTAGACCATTAGTGAAGAAAACTAAGGACAACTTTTGAAAAAACTCAAACTCTTTCATGCTTTCTGAAGAATCTCAGAGACTTTTTAAGGCTTTTTGAAGCTCAGGCACTCTTTTTTTTTTTTTTAAAAGCTTACAGCACCTGGTATTCCCAGGCGGTCTCCCATCCAAGTACTAACCAGGCCCGACCCTGCTTAGCTTCCGAGATCAGACGAGATCGGGCGTGCCCAAGGTGGTATGGCCGTAAGCGAATACTGCTGCCAAAATTGGGCTATTTAAAAGGTTAGACCATTAGTGAAGAAAACTAAGAACAACTTTTGAAAAAACTCAAAATCTTTCATGCTTTCTGAAGAATCTCAGAGACTTTTTAAGGCTTTTTGAAGCTCAGGCACTCTTTTTTTTTTTTTAAAAGCTTACAGCACCTGGTATTCCCAGGCGGTCTCCCATCCAAGTACTAACCAGGCCCGACCCTGCTTAGCTTCCGAGATCAGACGAGATCGGGCGTGCCCAAGGTGGTATGGCCGTAAGCTAAAACTGCTGCCAAAATTGGGCTATTTAAAAGGTTAGACCATTAGTGAAGAAAACTAAGAACAACTTTTGAAAAAACTCAAACTCTTTCATGCTTTCTGAAGAATCTCAGAGACTTTTTAAGGCTTTTTGAAGCTCAGGCACTCTTTTTTTTTTTTTAAAAAGCTTACAGCACCTGGTATTCCCAGGCGGTCTCCCATCCAAGTACTAACCAGGCCCGACCCTGCTTAGCTTCCGAGATCAGACGAGATCGGGCGTGCCCAAGGTGGTATGGCCGTAAGCGAAAACTGCTGCCAAAATTGGGCTATTTAAAAGGTTAGACCATTAGTGAAGAAAACTAAGAACAACTTTTGAAAAAACTCAAGCTCTTTCATGCTTTCTGAAGAATCTCAGAGACTTTTTAAGGCTTTTTGAAGAAGCTCAGGGACTCTTTTTTTTTTTTCTTAAAAAAGCTTACAACACCTAGTATTCCCATGCGGCCTCCCATCCAAGTACTAACCAGGCCTTATTTAAAAGCTTAGACCATTAGTGAAGAAGACTAAGAAGAACTTTTGAAAAAACTCAAACTCTTTCATGCTTTCTGAAGAATCTCAGAGACTTTTTAAGGCTTTTTGAAGCTCAGGCACTCTTTTTTTTTTTTTTTTTTTTTTAAAAGCTTACAGCACCTGGTATTCCCAGGCGGTCTCCCATCCAAGTACTAACCAGGCCCGACCCTGCTTAGCTTCCGAGATCAGACGAGATCGGGCGTGCCCAAGGTGGTATGGCCGTAAGCTAAAACTGCTGCCAAAATTGGGCTATTTAAAAGGTTAGACCATTAGTGAAGAAAACTAAGAACAACTTTTGAAAAAACTCAAGCTCTTTCATGCTTTCTGAAGAATCTCAGAGACTTTTTAAGGCTTTTTGAAGAAGCTCAGGGACTCTTTTTTTTTTTTCTTAAAAAAGCTTACAACACCTAGTATTCCCATGCGGCCTCCCATCCAAGTACTAACCAGGCCTTATTTAAAAGCTTAGACCATTAGTGAAGAAGACTAAGAAGAACTTTTGAAAAAACTCAAACTCTTTCATGCTTTCTGAAGAATCTCAGAGACTTTTTAAGGCTTTTTGAAGCTCAGGCACTCTTTTTTTTTTTTTTAAAAGCTTACAGCACCTGGTATTCCCAGGCGGTCTCCCATCCAAGTACTAACCAGGCCCGACCCTGCTTAGCTTCCGAGATCAGACGAGATCGGGCGTGCCCAAGGTGGTATGGCCGTAAGCGAATACTGCTGCCAAAATTGGGCTATTTAAAAGGTTAGACCATTAGTGAAGAAAACTAAGGACAACTTTTGAAAAAACTCAAACTCTTTCATGCTTTCTGAAGAATCTCAGAGACTTTTTAAGGCTTTTTGAAGCTCAGGCACTC
This sequence comes from Siphateles boraxobius, assembly GCF_051911475.1. Classification (NCBI taxonomy): domain Eukaryota; kingdom Metazoa; phylum Chordata; class Actinopteri; order Cypriniformes; family Leuciscidae; genus Siphateles; species Siphateles boraxobius. The sequence continues at coordinate 43,349 of NW_027508944.1, forward strand.
TTTTTTTTTTTTTTAAAAGCTTACAGCACCTGGTATTCCCAGGCGGTCTCCCATCCAAGTACTAACCAGGCCCGACCCTGCTTAGCTTCCGAGATCAGACGAGATCGGGCGTGCCCAAGGTGGTATGGCCGTAAGCGAATACTGCTGCCAAAATTGGGCTATTTAAAAGGTTAGACCATTAGTGAAGAAAACTAAGAACAACTTTTGAAAAAACTCAAAATCTTTCATGCTTTCTGAAGAATCTCAGAGACTTTTTAAGGCTTTTTGAAGCTCAGGCACTCTTTTTTTTTTTTTAAAAGCTTACAGCACCTGGTATTCCCAGGCGGTCTCCCATCCAAGTACTAACCAGGCCCGACCCTGCTTAGCTTCCGAGATCAGACGAGATCGGGCGTGCCCAAGGTGGTATGGCCGTAAGCTAAAACTGCTGCCAAAATTGGGCTATTTAAAAGGTTAGACCATTAGTGAAGAAAACTAAGAACAACTTTTGAAAAAACTCAAACTCTTTCATGCTTTCTGAAGAATCTCAGAGACTTTTTAAGGCTTTTTGAAGCTCAGGCACTCTTTTTTTTTTTTTAAAAAGCTTACAGCACCTGGTATTCCCAGGCGGTCTCCCATCCAAGTACTAACCAGGCCCGACCCTGCTTAGCTTCCGAGATCAGACGAGATCGGGCGTGCCCAAGGTGGTATGGCCGTAAGCGAAAACTGCTGCCAAAATTGGGCTATTTAAAAGGTTAGACCATTAGTGAAGAAAACTAAGAACAACTTTTGAAAAAACTCAAGCTCTTTCATGCTTTCTGAAGAATCTCAGAGACTTTTTAAGGCTTTTTGAAGAAGCTCAGGGACTCTTTTTTTTTTTTCTTAAAAAAGCTTACAACACCTAGTATTCCCATGCGGCCTCCCATCCAAGTACTAACCAGGCCTTATTTAAAAGCTTAGACCATTAGTGAAGAAGACTAAGAAGAACTTTTGAAAAAACTCAAACTCTTTCATGCTTTCTGAAGAATCTCAGAGACTTTTTAAGGCTTTTTGAAGCTCAGGCACTCTTTTTTTTTTTTTTTTTTTTTTAAAAGCTTACAGCACCTGGTATTCCCAGGCGGTCTCCCATCCAAGTACTAACCAGGCCCGACCCTGCTTAGCTTCCGAGATCAGACGAGATCGGGCGTGCCCAAGGTGGTATGGCCGTAAGCTAAAACTGCTGCCAAAATTGGGCTATTTAAAAGGTTAGACCATTAGTGAAGAAAACTAAGAACAACTTTTGAAAAAACTCAAGCTCTTTCATGCTTTCTGAAGAATCTCAGAGACTTTTTAAGGCTTTTTGAAGCTCAGGCACTCTTTTTTTTTTTTTAAAAAGCTTACAGCACCTGGTATTCCCAGGCGGTCTCCCATCCAAGTACTAACCAGGCCCGACCCTGCTTAGCTTCCGAGATCAGACGAGATCGGGCGTGCCCAAGGTGGTATGGCCGTAAGCGAAAACTGCTGCCAAAATTGGGCTATTTAAAAGGTTAGACCATTAGTGAAGAAAACTAAGAACAACTTTTGAAAAAACTCAAGCTCTTTCATGCTTTCTGAAGAATCTCAGAGACTTTTTAAGGCTTTTTGAAGAAGCTCAGGGACTCTTTTTTTTTTTTCTTAAAAAAGCTTACAACACCTAGTATTCCCATGCGGCCTCCCATCCAAGTACTAACCAGGCCTTATTTAAAAGCTTAGACCATTAGTGAAGAAGACTAAGAAGAACTTTTGAAAAAACTCAAACTCTTTCATGCTTTCTGAAGAATCTCAGAGACTTTTTAAGGCTTTTTGAAGCTCAGGCACTCTTTTTTTTTTTTTTAAAAGCTTACAGCACCTGGTATTCCCAGGCGGTCTCCCATCCAAGTACTAACCAGGCCCGACCCTGCTTAGCTTCCGAGATCAGACGAGATCGGGCGTGCCCAAGGTGGTATGGCCGTAAGCGAATACTGCTGCCAAAATTGGGCTATTTAAAAGGTTAGACCATTAGTGAAGAAAACTAAGGACAACTTTTGAAAAAACTCAAACTCTTTCATGCTTTCTGAAGAATCTCAGAGACTTTTTAAGGCTTTTTGAAGCTCAGGCACTCTTTTTTTTTTTTTTAAAAGCTTACAGCACCTGGTATTCCCAGGCGGTCTCCCATCCAAGTACTAACCAGGCCCGACCCTGCTTAGCTTCCGAGATCAGACGAGATCGGGCGTGCCCAAGGTGGTATGGCCGTAAGCGAATACTGCTGCCAAAATTGGGCTATTTAAAAGGTTAGACCATTAGTGAAGAAAACTAAGAACAACTTTTGAAAAAACTCAAAATCTTTCATGCTTTCTGAAGAATCTCAGAGACTTTTTAAGGCTTTTTGAAGCTCAGGCACTCTTTTTTTTTTTTTAAAAGCTTACAGCACCTGGTATTCCCAGGCGGTCTCCCATCCAAGTACTAACCAGGCCCGACCCTGCTTAGCTTCCGAGATCAGACGAGATCGGGCGTGCCCAAGGTGGTATGGCCGTAAGCGAAAACTGCTGCCAAAATTGGGCTATTTAAAAGGTTAGACCATTAGTGAAGAAAACTAAGAACAACTTTTGAAAAAACTCAAGCTCTTTCATGCTTTCTGAAGAATCTCAGAGACTTTTTAAGGCTTTTTGAAGAAGCTCAGGGACTCTTTTTTTTTTTTCTTAAAAAAGCTTACAACACCTAGTATTCCCATGCGGCCTCCCATCCAAGTACTAACCAGGCCTTATTTAAAAGCTTAGACCATTAGTGAAGAAGACTAAGAAGAACTTTTGAAAAAACTCAAACTCTTTCATGCTTTCTGAAGAATCTCAGAGACTTTTTAAGGCTTTTTGAAGCTCAGGCACTCTTTTTTTTTTTTTTAAAAGCTTACAGCACCTGGTATTCCCAGGCGGTCTCCCATCCAAGTACTAACCAGGCCCGACCCTGCTTAGCTTCCGAGATCAGACGAGATCGGGCGTGCCCAAGGTGGTATGGCCGTAAGCGAATAATGCTGCCAAAATTGGGCTATTTAAAAGGTTAGACCATTAGTGAAGAAAACTAAGAACAACTTTTGAAAAAACTCAAACTCTTTCATGCTTTCTGAAGAATCTCAGAGACTTTTTAAGGCTTTTTGAAGCTCAGGCACTCTTTTTTTTTTTTTTAAAAGCTTACAGCACCGGGTATTCCCAGGCGGTCTCCCATCCAAGTACTAACCAGGCCCGACCCTGCTTAGCTTCCGAGATCAGACGAGATCGGGCGTGCCCAAGGTGGTATGGCCGTAAGCGAAAACTGCTGCCAAAATTGGGCTATTTAAAAGGTTAGACCATTAGTGAAGAAAACTAAGAACAACTTTTGAAAAAACTCAAGCTCTTTCATGCTTTCTGAAGAATCTCAGAGACTTTTTAAGGCTTTTTGAAGAAGCTCAGGGACTCTTTTTTTTTTTTCTTAAAAAAGCTTACAACACCTAGTATTCCCATGCGGCCTCCCATCCAAGTACTAACCAGGCCTTATTTAAAAGCTTAGACCATTAGTGAAGAAGACTAAGAAGAACTTTTGAAAAAACTCAAACTCTTTCATGCTTTCTGAAGAATCTCAGAGACTTTTTAAGGCTTTTTGAAGCTCAGGCACTCTTTTTTTTTTTTTTTTTTTTTTAAAAGCTTACAGCACCTGGTATTCCCAGGCGGTCTCCCATCCAAGTACTAACCAGGCCCGACCCTGCTTAGCTTCCGAGATCAGACGAGATCGGGCGTGCCCAAGGTGGTATGGCCGTAAGCTAAAACTGCTGCCAAAATTGGGCTATTTAAAAGGTTAGACCATTAGTGAAGAAAACTAAGAACAACTTTTGAAAAAACTCAAACTCTTTCATGCTTTCTGAAGAATCTCAGAGACTTTTTAAGGCTTTTTGAAGCTCAGGCACTCTTTTTTTTTTTTTAAAAAGCTTACAGCACCTGGTATTCCCAGGCGGTCTCCCATCCAAGTACTAACCAGGCCCGACCCTGCTTAGCTTCCGAGATCAGACGAGATCGGGCGTGCCCAAGGTGGTATGGCCGTAAGCGAAAACTGCTGCCAAAATTGGGCTATTTAAAAGGTTAGACCATTAGTGAAGAAAACTAAGAACAACTTTTGAAAAAACTCAAGCTCTTTCATGCTTTCTGAAGAATCTCAGAGACTTTTTAAGGCTTTTTGAAGAAGCTCAGGGACTCTTTTTTTTTTTTCTTAAAAAAGCTTACAACACCTAGTATTCCCATGCGGCCTCCCATCCAAGTACTAACCAGGCCTTATTTAAAAGCTTAGACCATTAGTGAAGAAGACTAAGAAGAACTTTTGAAAAAACTCAAACTCTTTCATGCTTTCTGAAGAATCTCAGAGACTTTTTAAGGCTTTTTGAAGCTCAGGCACTCTTTTTTTTTTTTTTTTTTTTTTAAAAGCTTACAGCACCTGGTATTCCCAGGCGGTCTCCCATCCAAGTACTAACCAGGCCCGACCCTGCTTAGCTTCCGAGATCAGACGAGATCGGGCGTGCCCAAGGTGGTATGGCCGTAAGCTAAAACTGCTGCCAAAATTGGGCTATTTAAAAGGTTAGACCATTAGTGAAGAAAACTAAGAACAACTTTTGAAAAAACTCAAGCTCTTTCATGCTTTCTGAAGAATCTCAGAGACTTTTTAAGGCTTTTTGAAGAAGCTCAGGGACTCTTTTTTTTTTTTCTTAAAAAAGCTTACAACACCTAGTATTCCCATGCGGCCTCCCATCCAAGTACTAACCAGGCCTTATTTAAAAGCTTAGACCATTAGTGAAGAAGACTAAGAAGAACTTTTGAAAAAACTCAAACTCTTTCATGCTTTCTGAAGAATCTCAGAGACTTTTTAAGGCTTTTTGAAGCTCAGGCACTCTTTTTTTTTTTTTTAAAAGCTTACAGCACCTGGTATTCCCAGGCGGTCTCCCATCCAAGTACTAACCAGGCCCGACCCTGCTTAGCTTCCGAGATCAGACGAGATCGGGCGTGCCCAAGGTGGTATGGCCGTAAGCGAATACTGCTGCCAAAATTGGGCTATTTAAAAGGTTAGACCATTAGTGAAGAAAACTAAGGACAACTTTTGAAAAAACTCAAACTCTTTCATGCTTTCTGAAGAATCTCAGAGACTTTTTAAGGCTTTTTGAAGCTCAGGCACTCTTTTTTTTTTTTTTAAAAGCTTACAGCACCTGGTATTCCCAGGCGGTCTCCCATCCAAGTACTAACCAGGCCCGACCCTGCTTAGCTTCCGAGATCAGACGAGATCGGGCGTGCCCAAGGTGGTATGGCCGTAAGCGAATACTGCTGCCAAAATTGGGCTATTTAAAAGGTTAGACCATTAGTGAAGAAAACTAAGAACAACTTTTGAAAAAACTCAAAATCTTTCATGCTTTCTGAAGAATCTCAGAGACTTTTTAAGGCTTTTTGAAGCTCAGGCACTCTTTTTTTTTTTTTAAAAGCTTACAGCACCTGGTATTCCCAGGCGGTCTCCCATCCAAGTACTAACCAGGCCCGACCCTGCTTAGCTTCCGAGATCAGACGAGATCGGGCGTGCCCAAGGTGGTATGGCCGTAAGCTAAAACTGCTGCCAAAATTGGGCTATTTAAAAGGTTAGACCATTAGTGAAGAAAACTAAGAACAACTTTTGAAAAAACTCAAACTCTTTCATGCTTTCTGAAGAATCTCAGAGACTTTTTAAGGCTTTTTGAAGCTCAGGCACTCTTTTTTTTTTTTTAAAAAGCTTACAGCACCTGGTATTCCCAGGCGGTCTCCCATCCAAGTACTAACCAGGCCCGACCCTGCTTAGCTTCCGAGATCAGACGAGATCGGGCGTGCCCAAGGTGGTATGGCCGTAAGCTAAAACTGCTGCCAAAATTGGGCTATTTAAAAGGTTAGACCATTAGTGAAGAAAACTAAGAACAACTTTTGAAAAAACTCAAGCTCTTTCATGCTTTCTGAAGAATCTCAGAGACTTTTTAAGGCTTTTTGAAGAAGCTCAGGGACTCTTTTTTTTTTTTCTTAAAAAAGCTTACAACACCTAGTATTCCCATGCGGCCTCCCATCCAAGTACTAACCAGGCCTTATTTAAAAGCTTAGACCATTAGTGAAGAAGACTAAGAAGAACTTTTGAAAAAACTCAAACTCTTTCATGCTTTCTGAAGAATCTCAGAGACTTTTTAAGGCTTTTTGAAGCTCAGGCACTCTTTTTTTTTTTTTTAAAAGCTTACAGCACCTGGTATTCCCAGGCGGTCTCCCATCCAAGTACTAACCAGGCCCGACCCTGCTTAGCTTCCGAGATCAGACGAGATCGGGCGTGCCCAAGGTGGTATGGCCGTAAGCGAATACTGCTGCCAAAATTGGGCTATTTAAAAGGTTAGACCATTAGTGAAGAAAACTAAGGACAACTTTTGAAAAAACTCAAACTCTTTCATGCTTTCTGAAGAATCTCAGAGACTTTTTAAGGCTTTTTGAAGCTCAGGCACTCTTTTTTTTTTTTTTAAAAGCTTACAGCACCTGGTATTCCCAGGCGGTCTCCCATCCAAGTACTAACCAGGCCCGACCCTGCTTAGCTTCCGAGATCAGACGAGATCGGGCGTGCCCAAGGTGGTATGGCCGTAAGCGAATACTGCTGCCAAAATTGGGCTATTTAAAAGGTTAGACCATTAGTGAAGAAAACTAAGAACAACTTTTGAAAAAACTCAAAATCTTTCATGCTTTCTGAAGAATCTCAGAGACTTTTTAAGGCTTTTTGAAGCTCAGGCACTCTTTTTTTTTTTTTAAAAGCTTACAGCACCTGGTATTCCCAGGCGGTCTCCCATCCAAGTACTAACCAGGCCCGACCCTGCTTAGCTTCCGAGATCAGACGAGATCGGGCGTGCCCAAGGTGGTATGGCCGTAAGCTAAAACTGCTGCCAAAATTGGGCTATTTAAAAGGTTAGACCATTAGTGAAGAAAACTAAGAACAACTTTTGAAAAAACTCAAACTCTTTCATGCTTTCTGAAGAATCTCAGAGACTTTTTAAGGCTTTTTGAAGCTCAGGCACTCTTTTTTTTTTTTTAAAAAGCTTACAGCACCTGGTATTCCCAGGCGGTCTCCCATCCAAGTACTAACCAGGCCCGACCCTGCTTAGCTTCCGAGATCAGACGAGATCGGGCGTGCCCAAGGTGGTATGGCCGTAAGCGAAAACTGCTGCCAAAATTGGGCTATTTAAAAGGTTAGACCATTAGTGAAGAAAACTAAGAACAACTTTTGAAAAAACTCAAGCTCTTTCATGCTTTCTGAAGAATCTCAGAGACTTTTTAAGGCTTTTTGAAGAAGCTCAGGGACTCTTTTTTTTTTTTCTTAAAAAAGCTTACAACACCTAGTATTCCCATGCGGCCTCCCATCCAAGTACTAACCAGGCCTTATTTAAAAGCTTAGACCATTAGTGAAGAAGACTAAGAAGAACTTTTGAAAAAACTCAAACTCTTTCATGCTTTCTGAAGAATCTCAGAGACTTTTTAAGGCTTTTTGAAGCTCAGGCACTCTTTTTTTTTTTTTTTTTTTTTAAAAGCTTACAGCACCTGGTATTCCCAGGCGGTCTCCCATCCAAGTACTAACCAGGCCCGACCCTGCTTAGCTTCCGAGATCAGACGAGATCGGGCGTGCCCAAGGTGGTATGGCCGTAAGCTAAAACTGCTGCCAAAATTGGGCTATTTAAAAGGTTAGACCATTAGTGAAGAAAACTAAGAACAACTTTTGAAAAAACTCAAGCTCTTTCATGCTTTCTGAAGAATCTCAGAGACTTTTTAAGGCTTTTTGAAGAAGCTCAGGGACTCTTTTTTTTTTTTCTTAAAAAAGCTTACAACACCTAGTATTCCCATGCGGCCTCCCATCCAAGTACTAACCAGGCCTTATTTAAAAGCTTAGACCATTAGTGAAGAAGACTAAGAAGAACTTTTGAAAAAACTCAAACTCTTTCATGCTTTCTGAAGAATCTCAGAGACTTTTTAAGGCTTTTTGAAGCTCAGGCACTCTTTTTTTTTTTTTTAAAAGCTTACAGCACCTGGTATTCCCAGGCGGTCTCCCATCCAAGTACTAACCAGGCCCGACCCTGCTTAGCTTCCGAGATCAGACGAGATCGGGCGTGCCCAAGGTGGTATGGCCGTAAGCGAATACTGCTGCCAAAATTGGGCTATTTAAAAGGTTAGACCATTAGTGAAGAAAACTAAGGACAACTTTTGAAAAAACTCAAACTCTTTCATGCTTTCTGAAGAATCTCAGAGACTTTTTAAGGCTTTTTGAAGCTCAGGCACTCTTTTTTTTTTTTTTAAAAGCTTACAGCACCTGGTATTCCCAGGCGGTCTCCCATCCAAGTACTAACCAGGCCCGACCCTGCTTAGCTTCCGAGATCAGACGAGATCGGGCGTGCCCAAGGTGGTATGGCCGTAAGCGAATACTGCTGCCAAAATTGGGCTATTTAAAAGGTTAGACCATTAGTGAAGAAAACTAAGAACAACTTTTGAAAAAACTCAAAATCTTTCATGCTTTCTGAAGAATCTCAGAGACTTTTTAAGGCTTTTTGAAGCTCAGGCACTCTTTTTTTTTTTTTAAAAGCTTACAGCACCTGGTATTCCCAGGCGGTCTCCCATCCAAGTACTAACCAGGCCCGACCCTGCTTAGCTTCCGAGATCAGACGAGATCGGGCGTGCCCAAGGTGGTATGGCCGTAAGCTAAAACTGCTGCCAAAATTGGGCTATTTAAAAGGTTAGACCATTAGTGAAGAAAACTAAGAACAACTTTTGAAAAAACTCAAACTCTTTCATGCTTTCTGAAGAATCTCAGAGACTTTTTAAGGCTTTTTGAAGCTCAGGCACTCTTTTTTTTTTTTTAAAAAGCTTACAGCACCTGGTATTCCCAGGCGGTCTCCCATCCAAGTACTAACCAGGCCCGACCCTGCTTAGCTTCCGAGATCAGACGAGATCGGGCGTGCCCAAGGTGGTATGGCCGTAAGCTAAAACTGCTGCCAAAATTGGGCTATTTAAAAGGTTAGACCATTAGTGAAGAAAACTAAGAACAACTTTTGAAAAAACTCAAGCTCTTTCATGCTTTCTGAAGAATCTCAGAGACTTTTTAAGGCTTTTTGAAGAAGCTCAGGGACTCTTTTTTTTTTTTCTTAAAAAAGCTTACAACACCTAGTATTCCCATGCGGCCTCCCATCCAAGTACTAACCAGGCCTTATTTAAAAGCTTAGACCATTAGTGAAGAAGACTAAGAAGAACTTTTGAAAAAACTCAAACTCTTTCATGCTTTCTGAAGAATCTCAGAGACTTTTTAAGGCTTTTTGAAGCTCAGGCACTCTTTTTTTTTTTTTTAAAAGCTTACAGCACCTGGTATTCCCAGGCGGTCTCCCATCCAAGTACTAACCAGGCCCGACCCTGCTTAGCTTCCGAGATCAGACGAGATCGGGCGTGCCCAAGGTGGTATGGCCGTAAGCGAATACTGCTGCCAAAATTGGGCTATTTAAAAGGTTAGACCATTAGTGAAGAAAACTAAGGACAACTTTTGAAAAAACTCAAACTCTTTCATGCTTTCTGAAGAATCTCAGAGACTTTTTAAGGCTTTTTGAAGCTCAGGCACTCTTTTTTTTTTTTTTAAAAGCTTACAGCACCTGGTATTCCCAGGCGGTCTCCCATCCAAGTACTAACCAGGCCCGACCCTGCTTAGCTTCCGAGATCAGACGAGATCGGGCGTGCCCAAGGTGGTATGGCCGTAAGCGAATACTGCTGCCAAAATTGGGCTATTTAAAAGGTTAGACCATTAGTGAAGAAAACTAAGAACAACTTTTGAAAAAACTCAAAATCTTTCATGCTTTCTGAAGAATCTCAGAGACTTTTTAAGGCTTTTTGAAGCTCAGGCACTCTTTTTTTTTTTTTAAAAGCTTACAGCACCTGGTATTCCCAGGCGGTCTCCCATCCAAGTACTAACCAGGCCCGACCCTGCTTAGCTTCCGAGATCAGACGAGATCGGGCGTGCCCAAGGTGGTATGGCCGTAAGCTAAAACTGCTGCCAAAATTGGGCTATTTAAAAGGTTAGACCATTAGTGAAGAAAACTAAGAACAACTTTTGAAAAAACTCAAACTCTTTCATGCTTTCTGAAGAATCTCAGAGACTTTTTAAGGCTTTTTGAAGCTCAGGCACTCTTTTTTTTTTTTAAAAAAGCTTACAGCACCTGGTATTCCCAGGCGGTCTCCCATCCAAGTACTAACCAGGCCCGACCCTGCTTAGCTTCCGAGATCAGACGAGATCGGGCGTGCCCAAGGTGGTATGGCCGTAAGCGAAAACTGCTGCCAAAATTGGGCTATTTAAAAGGTTAGACCATTAGTGAAGAAAACTAAGAACAACTTTTGAAAAAACTCAAGCTCTTTCATGCTTTCTGAAGAATCTCAGAGACTTTTTAAGGCTTTTTGAAGAAGCTCAGGGACTCTTTTTTTTTTTTCTTAAAAAAGCTTACAACACCTAGTATTCCCATGCGGCCTCCCATCCAAGTACTAACCAGGCCTTATTTAAAAGCTTAGACCATTAGTGAAGAAGACTAAGAAGAACTTTTGAAAAAACTCAAACTCTTTCATGCTTTCTGAAGAATCTCAGAGACTTTTTAAGGCTTTTTGAAGCTCAGGCACTCTTTTTTTTTTTTTTTTTTTTTTAAAAGCTTACAGCACCTGGTATTCCCAGGCGGTCTCCCATCCAAGTACTAACCAGGCCCGACCCTGCTTAGCTTCCGAGATCAGACGAGATCGGGCGTGCCCAAGGTGGTATGGCCGTAAGCTAAAACTGCTGCCAAAATTGGGCTATTTAAAAGGTTAGACCATTAGTGAAGAAAACTAAGAACAACTTTTGAAAAAACTCAAGCTCTTTCATGCTTTCTGAAGAATCTCAGAGACTTTTTAAGGCTTTTTGAAGAAGCTCAGGGACTCTTTTTTTTTTTTCTTAAAAAAGCTTACAACACCTAGTATTCCCATGCGGCCTCCCATCCAAGTACTAACCAGGCCTTATTTAAAAGCTTAGACCATTAGTGAAGAAGACTAAGAAGAACTTTTGAAAAAACTCAAACTCTTTCATGCTTTCTGAAGAATCTCAGAGACTTTTTAAGGCTTTTTGAAGCTCAGGCACTCTTTTTTTTTTTTTTAAAAGCTTACAGCACCTGGTATTCCCAGGCGGTCTCCCATCCAAGTACTAACCAGGCCCGACCCTGCTTAGCTTCCGAGATCAGACGAGATCGGGCGTGCCCAAGGTGGTATGGCCGTAAGCGAATACTGCTGCCAAAATTGGGCTATTTAAAAGGTTAGACCATTAGTGAAGAAAACTAAGGACAACTTTTGAAAAAACTCAAACTCTTTCATGCTTTCTGAAGAATCTCAGAGACTTTTTAAGGCTTTTTGAAGCTCAGGCACTCTTTTTTTTTTTTTTAAAAGCTTACAGCACCTGGTATTCCCAGGCGGTCTCCCATCCAAGTACTAACCAGGCCCGACCCTGCTTAGCTTCCGAGATCAGACGAGATCGGGCGTGCCCAAGGTGGTATGGCCGTAAGCGAATACTGCTGCCAAAATTGGGCTATTTAAAAGGTTAGACCATTAGTGAAGAAAACTAAGAACAACTTTTGAAAAAACTCAAAATCTTTCATGCTTTCTGAAGAATCTCAGAGACTTTTTAAGGCTTTTTGAAGCTCAGGCACTCTTTTTTTTTTTTTAAAAGCTTACAGCACCTGGTATTCCCAGGCGGTCTCCCATCCAAGTACTAACCAGGCCCGACCCTGCTTAGCTTCCGAGATCAGACGAGATCGGGCGTGCCCAAGGTGGTATGGCCGTAAGCGAAAACTGCTGCCAAAATTGGGCTATTTAAAAGGTTAGACCATTAGTGAAGAAAACTAAGAACAACTTTTGAAAAAACTCAAGCTCTTTCATGCTTTCTGAAGAATCTCAGAGACTTTTTAAGGCTTTTTGAAGAAGCTCAGGGACTCTTTTTTTTTTTTCTTAAAAAAGCTTACAACACCTAGTATTCCCATGCGGCCTCCCATCCAAGTACTAACCAGGCCTTATTTAAAAGCTTAGACCATTAGTGAAGAAGACTAAGAAGAACTTTTGAAAAAACTCAAACTCTTTCATGCTTTCTGAAGAATCTCAGAGACTTTTTAAGGCTTTTTGAAGCTCAGGCACTCTTTTTTTTTTTTTTAAAAGCTTACAGCACCTGGTATTCCCAGGCGGTCTCCCATCCAAGTACTAACCAGGCCCGACCCTGCTTAGCTTCCGAGATCAGACGAGATCGGGCGTGCCCAAGGTGGTATGGCCGTAAGCGAATAATGCTGCCAAAATTGGGCTATTTAAAAGGTTAGACCATTAGTGAAGAAAACTAAGAACAACTTTTGAAAAAACTCAAACTCTTTCATGCTTTCTGAAGAATCTCAGAGACTTTTTAAGGCTTTTTGAAGCTCAGGCACTCTTTTTTTTTTTTTTAAAAGCTTACAGCACCGGGTATTCCCAGGCGGTCTCCCATCCAAGTACTAACCAGGCCCGACCCTGCTTAGCTTCCGAGATCAGACGAGATCGGGCGTGCCCAAGGTGGTATGGCCGTAAGCGAAAACTGCTGCCAAAATTGGGCTATTTAAAAGGTTAGACCATTAGTGAAGAAAACTAAGAACAACTTTTGAAAAAACTCAAGCTCTTTCATGCTTTCTGAAGAATCTCAGAGACTTTTTAAGGCTTTTTGAAGAAGCTCAGGGACTCTTTTTTTTTTTTCTTAAAAAAGCTTACAACACCTAGTATTCCCATGCGGCCTCCCATCCAAGTACTAACCAGGCCTTATTTAAAAGCTTAGACCATTAGTGAAGAAGACTAAGAAGAACTTTTGAAAAAACTCAAACTCTTTCATGCTTTCTGAAGAATCTCAGAGACTTTTTAAGGCTTTTTGAAGCTCAGGCACTCTTTTTTTTTTTTTTTTTTTTTTAAAAGCTTACAGCACCTGGTATTCCCAGGCGGTCTCCCATCCAAGTACTAACCAGGCCCGACCCTGCTTAGCTTCCGAGATCAGACGAGATCGGGCGTGCCCAAGGTGGTATGGCCGTAAGCTAAAACTGCTGCCAAAATTGGGCTATTTAAAAGGTTAGACCATTAGTGAAGAAAACTAAGAACAACTTTTGAAAAAACTCAAACTCTTTCATGCTTTCTGAAGAATCTCAGAGACTTTTTAAGGCTTTTTGAAGCTCAGGCACTCTTTTTTTTTTTTTAAAAAGCTTACAGCACCTGGTATTCCCAGGCGGTCTCCCATCCAAGTACTAACCAGGCCCGACCCTGCTTAGCTTCCGAGATCAGACGAGATCGGGCGTGCCCAAGGTGGTATGGCCGTAAGCGAAAACTGCTGCCAAAATTGGGCTATTTAAAAGGTTAGACCATTAGTGAAGAAAACTAAGAACAACTTTTGAAAAAACTCAAGCTCTTTCATGCTTTCTGAAGAATCTCAGAGACTTTTTAAGGCTTTTTGAAGAAGCTCAGGGACTCTTTTTTTTTTTTCTTAAAAAAGCTTACAACACCTAGTATTCCCATGCGGCCTCCCATCCAAGTACTAACCAGGCCTTATTTAAAAGCTTAGACCATTAGTGAAGAAGACTAAGAAGAACTTTTGAAAAAACTCAAACTCTTTCATGCTTTCTGAAGAATCTCAGAGACTTTTTAAGGCTTTTTGAAGCTCAGGCACTCTTTTTTTTTTTTTTTTTTTTTTAAAAGCTTACAGCACCTGGTATTCCCAGGCGGTCTCCCATCCAAGTACTAACCAGGCCCGACCCTGCTTAGCTTCCGAGATCAGACGAGATCGGGCGTGCCCAAGGTGGTATGGCCGTAAGCTAAAACTGCTGCCAAAATTGGGCTATTTAAAAGGTTAGACCATTAGTGAAGAAAACTAAGAACAACTTTTGAAAAAACTCAAGCTCTTTCATGCTTTCTGAAGAATCTCAGAGACTTTTTAAGGCTTTTTGAAGAAGCTCAGGGACTCTTTTTTTTTTTTCTTAAAAAAGCTTACAACACCTAGTATTCCCATGCGGCCTCCCATCCAAGTACTAACCAGGCCTTATTTAAAAGCTTAGACCATTAGTGAAGAAGACTAAGAAGAACTTTTGAAAAAACTCAAACTCTTTCATGCTTTCTGAAGAATCTCAGAGACTTTTTAAGGCTTTTTGAAGCTCAGGCACTCTTTTTTTTTTTTTTAAAAGCTTACAGCACCTGGTATTCCCAGGCGGTCTCCCATCCAAGTACTAACCAGGCCCGACCCTGCTTAGCTTCCGAGATCAGACGAGATCGGGCGTGCCCAAGGTGGTATGGCCGTAAGCGAATACTGCTGCCAAAATTGGGCTATTTAAAAGGTTAGACCATTAGTGAAGAAAACTAAGGACAACTTTTGAAAAAACTCAAACTCTTTCATGCTTTCTGAAGAATCTCAGAGACTTTTTAAGGCTTTTTGAAGCTCAGGCACTCTTTTTTTTTTTTTTAAAAGCTTACAGCACCTGGTATTCCCAGGCGGTCTCCCATCCAAGTACTAACCAGGCCCGACCCTGCTTAGCTTCCGAGATCAGACGAGATCGGGCGTGCCCAAGGTGGTATGGCCGTAAGCGAATACTGCTGCCAAAATTGGGCTATTTAAAAGGTTAGACCATTAGTGAAGAAAACTAAGAACAACTTTTGAAAAAACTCAAAATCTTTCATGCTTTCTGAAGAATCTCAGAGACTTTTTAAGGCTTTTTGAAGCTCAGGCACTCTTTTTTTTTTTTTAAAAGCTTACAGCACCTGGTATTCCCAGGCGGTCTCCCATCCAAGTACTAACCAGGCCCGACCCTGCTTAGCTTCCGAGATCAGACGAGATCGGGCGTGCCCAAGGTGGTATGGCCGTAAGCTAAAACTGCTGCCAAAATTGGGCTATTTAAAAGGTTAGACCATTAGTGAAGAAAACTAAGAACAACTTTTGAAAAAACTCAAACTCTTTCATGCTTTCTGAAGAATCTCAGAGACTTTTTAAGGCTTTTTGAAGCTCAGGCACTCTTTTTTTTTTTTTAAAAAGCTTACAGCACCTGGTATTCCCAGGCGGTCTCCCATCCAAGTACTAACCAGGCCCGACCCTGCTTAGCTTCCGAGATCAGACGAGATCGGG
The DNA here is from genome assembly GCF_051911475.1 of Siphateles boraxobius. NCBI lineage: Eukaryota > Metazoa > Chordata > Actinopteri > Cypriniformes > Leuciscidae > Siphateles > Siphateles boraxobius. The sequence continues at coordinate 58,523 of NW_027508944.1, forward strand.
CGTGCCCAAGGTGGTATGGCCGTAAGCGAAAACTGCTGCCAAAATTGGGCTATTTAAAAGGTTAGACCATTAGTGAAGAAAACTAAGAACAACTTTTGAAAAAACTCAAGCTCTTTCATGCTTTCTGAAGAATCTCAGAGACTTTTTAAGGCTTTTTGAAGAAGCTCAGGGACTCTTTTTTTTTTTTCTTAAAAAAGCTTACAACACCTAGTATTCCCATGCGGCCTCCCATCCAAGTACTAACCAGGCCTTATTTAAAAGCTTAGACCATTAGTGAAGAAGACTAAGAAGAACTTTTGAAAAAACTCAAACTCTTTCATGCTTTCTGAAGAATCTCAGAGACTTTTTAAGGCTTTTTGAAGCTCAGGCACTCTTTTTTTTTTTTTTTTTTTTTTAAAAGCTTACAGCACCTGGTATTCCCAGGCGGTCTCCCATCCAAGTACTAACCAGGCCCGACCCTGCTTAGCTTCCGAGATCAGACGAGATCGGGCGTGCCCAAGGTGGTATGGCCGTAAGCTAAAACTGCTGCCAAAATTGGGCTATTTAAAAGGTTAGACCATTAGTGAAGAAAACTAAGAACAACTTTTGAAAAAACTCAAGCTCTTTCATGCTTTCTGAAGAATCTCAGAGACTTTTTAAGGCTTTTTGAAGCTCAGGCACTCTTTTTTTTTTTTTAAAAAGCTTACAGCACCTGGTATTCCCAGGCGGTCTCCCATCCAAGTACTAACCAGGCCCGACCCTGCTTAGCTTCCGAGATCAGACGAGATCGGGCGTGCCCAAGGTGGTATGGCCGTAAGCGAAAACTGCTGCCAAAATTGGGCTATTTAAAAGGTTAGACCATTAGTGAAGAAAACTAAGAACAACTTTTGAAAAAACTCAAGCTCTTTCATGCTTTCTGAAGAATCTCAGAGACTTTTTAAGGCTTTTTGAAGAAGCTCAGGGACTCTTTTTTTTTTTTCTTAAAAAAGCTTACAACACCTAGTATTCCCATGCGGCCTCCCATCCAAGTACTAACCAGGCCTTATTTAAAAGCTTAGACCATTAGTGAAGAAGACTAAGAAGAACTTTTGAAAAAACTCAAACTCTTTCATGCTTTCTGAAGAATCTCAGAGACTTTTTAAGGCTTTTTGAAGCTCAGGCACTCTTTTTTTTTTTTTTTTTTTTTTAAAAGCTTACAGCACCTGGTATTCCCAGGCGGTCTCCCATCCAAGTACTAACCAGGCCCGACCCTGCTTAGCTTCCGAGATCAGACGAGATCGGGCGTGCCCAAGGTGGTATGGCCGTAAGCTAAAACTGCTGCCAAAATTGGGCTATTTAAAAGGTTAGACCATTAGTGAAGAAAACTAAGAACAACTTTTGAAAAAACTCAAGCTCTTTCATGCTTTCTGAAGAATCTCAGAGACTTTTTAAGGCTTTTTGAAGCTCAGGCACTCTTTTTTTTTTTTTAAAAAGCTTACAGCACCTGGTATTCCCAGGCGGTCTCCCATCCAAGTACTAACCAGGCCCGACCCTGCTTAGCTTCCGAGATCAGACGAGATCGGGCGTGCACAAGGTGGTATGGCCGTAAGCGAAAACTGCTGCCAAAATTGGGCTATTTAAAAGGTTAGACCATTAGTGAAGAAAACTAAGAACAACTTTTGAAAAAACTCAAGCTCTTTCATGCTTTCTGAAGAATCTCAGAGACTTTTTAAGGCTTTTTGAAGAAGCTCAGGGACTCTTTTTTTTTTTTCTTAAAAAAGCTTACAACACCTAGTATTCCCATGCGGCCTCCCATCCAAGTACTAACCAGGCCTTATTTAAAAGCTTAGACCATTAGTGAAGAAGACTAAGAAGAACTTTTGAAAAAACTCAAACTCTTTCATGCTTTCTGAAGAATCTCAGAGACTTTTTAAGGCTTTTTGAAGCTCAGGCACTCTTTTTTTTTTTTTTTTTTTTTTAAAGCTTACAGCACCTGGTATTCCCAGGCGGTCTCCCATCCAAGTACTAACCAGGCCCGACCCTGCTTAGCTTCCGAGATCAGACGAGATCGGGCGTGCCCAAGGTGGTATGGCCGTAAGCTAAAACTGCTGCCAAAATTGGGCTATTTAAAAGGTTAGACCATTAGTGAAGAAAACTAAGAACAACTTTTGAAAAAACTCAAGCTCTTTCATGCTTTCTGAAGAATCTCAGAGACTTTTTAAGGCTTTTTGAAGAAGCTCAGGGACTCTTTTTTTTTTTTCTTAAAAAAGCTTACAACACCTAGTATTCCCATGCGGCCTCCCATCCAAGTACTAACCAGGCCTTATTTAAAAGCTTAGACCATTAGTGAAGAAGACTAAGAAGAACTTTTGAAAAAACTCAAACTCTTTCATGCTTTCTGAAGAATCTCAGAGACTTTTTAAGGCTTTTTGAAGCTCAGGCACTCTTTTTTTTTTTTTTAAAAGCTTACAGCACCTGGTATTCCCAGGCGGTCTCCCATCCAAGTACTAACCAGGCCCGACCCTGCTTAGCTTCCGAGATCAGACGAGATCGGGCGTGCCCAAGGTGGTATGGCCGTAAGCGAATACTGCTGCCAAAATTGGGCTATTTAAAAGGTTAGACCATTAGTGAAGAAAACTAAGGACAACTTTTGAAAAAACTCAAACTCTTTCATGCTTTCTGAAGAATCTCAGAGACTTTTTAAGGCTTTTTGAAGCTCAGGCACTCTTTTTTTTTTTTTTAAAAGCTTACAGCACCTGGTATTCCCAGGCGGTCTCCCATCCAAGTACTAACCAGGCCCGACCCTGCTTAGCTTCCGAGATCAGACGAGATCGGGCGTGCCCAAGGTGGTATGGCCGTAAGCGAATACTGCTGCCAAAATTGGGCTATTTAAAAGGTTAGACCATTAGTGAAGAAAACTAAGAACAACTTTTGAAAAAACTCAAAATCTTTCATGCTTTCTGAAGAATCTCAGAGACTTTTTAAGGCTTTTTGAAGCTCAGGCACTCTTTTTTTTTTTTTAAAAGCTTACAGCACCTGGTATTCCCAGGCGGTCTCCCATCCAAGTACTAACCAGGCCCGACCCTGCTTAGCTTCCGAGATCAGACGAGATCGGGCGTGCCCAAGGTGGTATGGCCGTAAGCTAAAACTGCTGCCAAAATTGGGCTATTTAAAAGGTTAGACCATTAGTGAAGAAAACTAAGAACAACTTTTGAAAAAACTCAAACTCTTTCATGCTTTCTGAAGAATCTCAGAGACTTTTTAAGGCTTTTTGAAGCTCAGGCACTCTTTTTTTTTTTTTAAAAAGCTTACAGCACCTGGTATTCCCAGGCGGTCTCCCATCCAAGTACTAACCAGGCCCGACCCTGCTTAGCTTCCGAGATCAGACGAGATCGGGCGTGCCCAAGGTGGTATGGCCGTAAGCGAAAACTGCTGCCAAAATTGGGCTATTTAAAAGGTTAGACCATTAGTGAAGAAAACTAAGAACAACTTTTGAAAAAACTCAAGCTCTTTCATGCTTTCTGAAGAATCTCAGAGACTTTTTAAGGCTTTTTGAAGAAGCTCAGGGACTCTTTTTTTTTTTTCTTAAAAAAGCTTACAACACCTAGTATTCCCATGCGGCCTCCCATCCAAGTACTAACCAGGCCTTATTTAAAAGCTTAGACCATTAGTGAAGAAGACTAAGAAGAACTTTTGAAAAAACTCAAACTCTTTCATGCTTTCTGAAGAATCTCAGAGACTTTTTAAGGCTTTTTGAAGCTCAGGCACTCTTTTTTTTTTTTTTTTTTTTTTAAAAGCTTACAGCACCTGGTATTCCCAGGCGGTCTCCCATCCAAGTACTAACCAGGCCCGACCCTGCTTAGCTTCCGAGATCAGACGAGATCGGGCGTGCCCAAGGTGGTATGGCCGTAAGCTAAAACTGCTGCCAAAATTGGGCTATTTAAAAGGTTAGACCATTAGTGAAGAAAACTAAGAACAACTTTTGAAAAAACTCAAGCTCTTTCATGCTTTCTGAAGAATCTCAGAGACTTTTTAAGGCTTTTTGAAGAAGCTCAGGGACTCTTTTTTTTTTTTCTTAAAAAAGCTTACAACACCTAGTATTCCCATGCGGCCTCCCATCCAAGTACTAACCAGGCCTTATTTAAAAGCTTAGACCATTAGTGAAGAAGACTAAGAAGAACTTTTGAAAAAACTCAAACTCTTTCATGCTTTCTGAAGAATCTCAGAGACTTTTTAAGGCTTTTTGAAGCTCAGGCACTCTTTTTTTTTTTTTTAAAAGCTTACAGCACCTGGTATTCCCAGGCGGTCTCCCATCCAAGTACTAACCAGGCCCGACCCTGCTTAGCTTCCGAGATCAGACGAGATCGGGCGTGCCCAAGGTGGTATGGCCGTAAGCGAATACTGCTGCCAAAATTGGGCTATTTAAAAGGTTAGACCATTAGTGAAGAAAACTAAGAACAACTTTTGAAAAAACTCAAGCTCTTTCATGCTTTCTGAAGAATCTCAGAGACTTTTTAAGGCTTTTTGAAGAAGCTCAGGGACTCTTTTTTTTTTTCTTAAAAAAGCTTACAACACCTAGTATTCCCATGCGGCCTCCCATCCAAGTACTAACCAGGCCTTATTTAAAAGCTTAGACCATTAGTGAAGAAGACTAAGAAGAACTTTTGAAAAAACTCAAACTCTTTCATGCTTTCTGAAGAATCTCAGAGACTTTTTAAGGCTTTTTGAAGCTCAGGCACTCTTTTTTTTTTTTTTAAAAGCTTACAGCACCTGGTATTCCCAGGCGGTCTCCCATCCAAGTACTAACCAGGCCCGACCCTGCTTAGCTTCCGAGATCAGACGAGATCGGGCGTGCCCAAGGTGGTATGGCCGTAAGCGAATAATGCTGCCAAAATTGGGCTATTTAAAAGGTTAGACCATTAGTGAAGAAAACTAAGAACAACTTTTGAAAAAACTCAAACTCTTTCATGCTTTCTGAAGAATCTCAGAGACTTTTTAAGGCTTTTTGAAGCTCAGGCACTCTTTTTTTTTTTTTTAAAAGCTTACAGCACCGGGTATTCCCAGGCGGTCTCCCATCCAAGTACTAACCAGGCCCGACCCTGCTTAGCTTCCGAGATCAGACGAGATCGGGCGTGCCCAAGGTGGTATGGCCGTAAGCGAAAACTGCTGCCAAAATTGGGCTATTTAAAAGGTTAGACCATTAGTGAAGAAAACTAAGAACAACTTTTGAAAAAACTCAAGCTCTTTCATGCTTTCTGAAGAATCTCAGAGACTTTTTAAGGCTTTTTGAAGAAGCTCAGGGACTCTTTTTTTTTTTTCTTAAAAAAGCTTACAACACCTAGTATTCCCATGCGGCCTCCCATCCAAGTACTAACCAGGCCTTATTTAAAAGCTTAGACCATTAGTGAAGAAGACTAAGAAGAACTTTTGAAAAAACTCAAACTCTTTCATGCTTTCTGAAGAATCTCAGAGACTTTTTAAGGCTTTTTGAAGCTCAGGCACTCTTTTTTTTTTTTTAAAAGCTTACAGCACCTGGTATTCCCAGGCGGTCTCCCATCCAAGTACTAACCAGGCCCGACCCTGCTTAGCTTCCGAGATCAGACGAGATCGGGCGTGCCCAAGGTGGTATGGCCGTAAGCTAAAACTGCTGCCAAAATTGGGCTATTTAAAAGGTTAGACCATTAGTGAAGAAAACTAAGAACAACTTTTGAAAAAACTCAAGCTCTTTCATGCTTTCTGAAGAATCTCAGAGACTTTTTAAGGCTTTTTGAAGAAGCTCAGGGACTCTTTTTTTTTTTTCTTAAAAAAGCTTACAACACCTAGTATTCCCATGCGGCCTCCCATCCAAGTACTAACCAGGCCTTATTTAAAAGCTTAGACCATTAGTGAAGAAGACTAAGAAGAACTTTTGAAAAAACTCAAACTCTTTCATGCTTTCTGAAGAATCTCAGAGACTTTTTAAGGCTTTTTGAAGCTCAGGCACTCTTTTTTTTTTTTTTTTTTTTTTAAAAGCTTACAGCACCTGGTATTCCCAGGCGGTCTCCCATCCAAGTACTAACCAGGCCCGACCCTGCTTAGCTTCCGAGATCAGACGAGATCGGGCGTGCCCAAGGTGGTATGGCCGTAAGCGAAAACTGCTGCCAAAATTGGGCTATTTAAAAGGTTAGACCATTAGTGAAGAAAACTAAGAACAACTTTTGAAAAAACTCAAACTCTTTCATGCTTTCTGAAGAATCTCAGAGACTTTTTAAGGGTTTTTGAAGAAGCTCAGGGACTCTTTTTTTTTTTTCTTAAAAAAGCTTACAACACCTAGTATTCCCATGCGGCCTCCCATCCAAGTACTAACCAGGCCTTATTTAAAAGCTTAGACCATTAGTGAAGAAGACTAAGAAGAACTTTTGAAAAAACTCAAACTCTTTCATGCTTTCTGAAGAATCTCAGAGACTTTTTAAGGCTTTTTGAAGCTCAGGCACTCTTTTTTTTTTTTTTTTTTTTTTAAAAGCTTACAGCACCTGGTATT
>NW_027508944.1:72500-77500 GCF_051911475.1 Siphateles boraxobius
AAGCTAAAACTGCTGCCAAAATTGGGCTATTTAAAAGGTTAGACCATTAGTGAAGAAAACTAAGAACAACTTTTGAAAAAACTCAAGCTCTTTCATGCTTTCTGAAGAATCTCAGAGACTTTTTAAGGCTTTTTGAAGAAGCTCAGGGACTCTTTTTTTTTTTTCTTAAAAAAGCTTACAACACCTAGTATTCCCATGCGGCCTCCCATCCAAGTACTAACCAGGCCTTATTTAAAAGCTTAGACCATTAGTGAAGAAGACTAAGAAGAACTTTTGAAAAAACTCAAACTCTTTCATGCTTTCTGAAGAATCTCAGAGACTTTTTAAGGCTTTTTGAAGCTCAGGCACTCTTTTTTTTTTTTTTAAAAGCTTACAGCACCTGGTATTCCCAGGCGGTCTCCCATCCAAGTACTAACCAGGCCCGACCCTGCTTAGCTTCCGAGATCAGACGAGATCGGGCGTGCCCAAGGTGGTATGGCCGTAAGCGAATACTGCTGCCAAAATTGGGCTATTTAAAAGGTTAGACCATTAGTGAAGAAAACTAAGGACAACTTTTGAAAAAACTCAAACTCTTTCATGCTTTCTGAAGAATCTCAGAGACTTTTTAAGGCTTTTTGAAGCTCAGGCACTCTTTTTTTTTTTTTTAAAAGCTTACAGCACCTGGTATTCCCAGGCGGTCTCCCATCCAAGTACTAACCAGGCCCGACCCTGCTTAGCTTCCGAGATCAGACGAGATCGGGCGTGCCCAAGGTGGTATGGCCGTAAGCGAATACTGCTGCCAAAATTGGGCTATTTAAAAGGTTAGACCATTAGTGAAGAAAACTAAGAACAACTTTTGAAAAAACTCAAAATCTTTCATGCTTTCTGAAGAATCTCAGAGACTTTTTAAGGCTTTTTGAAGCTCAGGCACTCTTTTTTTTTTTTTAAAAGCTTACAGCACCTGGTATTCCCAGGCGGTCTCCCATCCAAGTACTAACCAGGCCCGACCCTGCTTAGCTTCCGAGATCAGACGAGATCGGGCGTGCCCAAGGTGGTATGGCCGTAAGCTAAAACTGCTGCCAAAATTGGGCTATTTAAAAGGTTAGACCATTAGTGAAGAAAACTAAGAACAACTTTTGAAAAAACTCAAACTCTTTCATGCTTTCTGAAGAATCTCAGAGACTTTTTAAGGCTTTTTGAAGCTCAGGCACTCTTTTTTTTTTTTTAAAAAGCTTACAGCACCTGGTATTCCCAGGCGGTCTCCCATCCAAGTACTAACCAGGCCCGACCCTGCTTAGCTTCCGAGATCAGACGAGATCGGGCGTGCCCAAGGTGGTATGGCCGTAAGCGAAAACTGCTGCCAAAATTGGGCTATTTAAAAGGTTAGACCATTAGTGAAGAAAACTAAGAACAACTTTTGAAAAAACTCAAGCTCTTTCATGCTTTCTGAAGAATCTCAGAGACTTTTTAAGGCTTTTTGAAGAAGCTCAGGGACTCTTTTTTTTTTTTCTTAAAAAAGCTTACAACACCTAGTATTCCCATGCGGCCTCCCATCCAAGTACTAACCAGGCCTTATTTAAAAGCTTAGACCATTAGTGAAGAAGACTAAGAAGAACTTTTGAAAAAACTCAAACTCTTTCATGCTTTCTGAAGAATCTCAGAGACTTTTTAAGGCTTTTTGAAGCTCAGGCACTCTTTTTTTTTTTTTTTTTTTTTAAAAGCTTACAGCACCTGGTATTCCCAGGCGGTCTCCCATCCAAGTACTAACCAGGCCCGACCCTGCTTAGCTTCCGAGATCAGACGAGATCGGGCGTGCCCAAGGTGGTATGGCCGTAAGCTAAAACTGCTGCCAAAATTGGGCTATTTAAAAGGTTAGACCATTAGTGAAGAAAACTAAGAACAACTTTTGAAAAAACTCAAGCTCTTTCATGCTTTCTGAAGAATCTCAGAGACTTTTTAAGGCTTTTTGAAGAAGCTCAGGGACTCTTTTTTTTTTTTCTTAAAAAAGCTTACAACACCTAGTATTCCCATGCGGCCTCCCATCCAAGTACTAACCAGGCCTTATTTAAAAGCTTAGACCATTAGTGAAGAAGACTAAGAAGAACTTTTGAAAAAACTCAAACTCTTTCATGCTTTCTGAAGAATCTCAGAGACTTTTTAAGGCTTTTTGAAGCTCAGGCACTCTTTTTTTTTTTTTTAAAAGCTTACAGCACCTGGTATTCCCAGGCGGTCTCCCATCCAAGTACTAACCAGGCCCGACCCTGCTTAGCTTCCGAGATCAGACGAGATCGGGCGTGCCCAAGGTGGTATGGCCGTAAGCGAATACTGCTGCCAAAATTGGGCTATTTAAAAGGTTAGACCATTAGTGAAGAAAACTAAGGACAACTTTTGAAAAAACTCAAACTCTTTCATGCTTTCTGAAGAATCTCAGAGACTTTTTAAGGCTTTTTGAAGCTCAGGCACTCTTTTTTTTTTTTTTAAAAGCTTACAGCACCTGGTATTCCCAGGCGGTCTCCCATCCAAGTACTAACCAGGCCCGACCCTGCTTAGCTTCCGAGATCAGACGAGATCGGGCGTGCCCAAGGTGGTATGGCCGTAAGCGAATACTGCTGCCAAAATTGGGCTATTTAAAAGGTTAGACCATTAGTGAAGAAAACTAAGAACAACTTTTGAAAAAACTCAAAATCTTTCATGCTTTCTGAAGAATCTCAGAGACTTTTTAAGGCTTTTTGAAGCTCAGGCACTCTTTTTTTTTTTTTAAAAGCTTACAGCACCTGGTATTCCCAGGCGGTCTCCCATCCAAGTACTAACCAGGCCCGACCCTGCTTAGCTTCCGAGATCAGACGAGATCGGGCGTGCCCAAGGTGGTATGGCCGTAAGCGAAAACTGCTGCCAAAATTGGGCTATTTAAAAGGTTAGACCATTAGTGAAGAAAACTAAGAACAACTTTTGAAAAAACTCAAGCTCTTTCATGCTTTCTGAAGAATCTCAGAGACTTTTTAAGGCTTTTTGAAGAAGCTCAGGGACTCTTTTTTTTTTTTCTTAAAAAAGCTTACAACACCTAGTATTCCCATGCGGCCTCCCATCCAAGTACTAACCAGGCCTTATTTAAAAGCTTAGACCATTAGTGAAGAAGACTAAGAAGAACTTTTGAAAAAACTCAAACTCTTTCATGCTTTCTGAAGAATCTCAGAGACTTTTTAAGGCTTTTTGAAGCTCAGGCACTCTTTTTTTTTTTTTTAAAAGCTTACAGCACCTGGTATTCCCAGGCGGTCTCCCATCCAAGTACTAACCAGGCCCGACCCTGCTTAGCTTCCGAGATCAGACGAGATCGGGCGTGCCCAAGGTGGTATGGCCGTAAGCGAATAATGCTGCCAAAATTGGGCTATTTAAAAGGTTAGACCATTAGTGAAGAAAACTAAGAACAACTTTTGAAAAAACTCAAACTCTTTCATGCTTTCTGAAGAATCTCAGAGACTTTTTAAGGCTTTTTGAAGCTCAGGCACTCTTTTTTTTTTTTTTAAAAGCTTACAGCACCGGGTATTCCCAGGCGGTCTCCCATCCAAGTACTAACCAGGCCCGACCCTGCTTAGCTTCCGAGATCAGACGAGATCGGGCGTGCCCAAGGTGGTATGGCCGTAAGCGAAAACTGCTGCCAAAATTGGGCTATTTAAAAGGTTAGACCATTAGTGAAGAAAACTAAGAACAACTTTTGAAAAAACTCAAGCTCTTTCATGCTTTCTGAAGAATCTCAGAGACTTTTTAAGGCTTTTTGAAGAAGCTCAGGGACTCTTTTTTTTTTTTCTTAAAAAAGCTTACAACACCTAGTATTCCCATGCGGCCTCCCATCCAAGTACTAACCAGGCCTTATTTAAAAGCTTAGACCATTAGTGAAGAAGACTAAGAAGAACTTTTGAAAAAACTCAAACTCTTTCATGCTTTCTGAAGAATCTCAGAGACTTTTTAAGGCTTTTTGAAGCTCAGGCACTCTTTTTTTTTTTTTAAAAGCTTACAGCACCTGGTATTCCCAGGCGGTCTCCCATCCAAGTACTAACCAGGCCCGACCCTGCTTAGCTTCCGAGATCAGACGAGATCGGGCGTGCCCAAGGTGGTATGGCCGTAAGCTAAAACTGCTGCCAAAATTGGGCTATTTAAAAGGTTAGACCATTAGTGAAGAAAACTAAGAACAACTTTTGAAAAAACTCAAGCTCTTTCATGCTTTCTGAAGAATCTCAGAGACTTTTTAAGGCTTTTTGAAGAAGCTCAGGGACTCTTTTTTTTTTTTCTTAAAAAAGCTTACAACACCTAGTATTCCCATGCGGCCTCCCATCCAAGTACTAACCAGGCCTTATTTAAAAGCTTAGACCATTAGTGAAGAAGACTAAGAAGAACTTTTGAAAAAACTCAAACTCTTTCATGCTTTCTGAAGAATCTCAGAGACTTTTTAAGGCTTTTTGAAGCTCAGGCACTCTTTTTTTTTTTTTTTTTTTTTTAAAAGCTTACAGCACCTGGTATTCCCAGGCGGTCTCCCATCCAAGTACTAACCAGGCCCGACCCTGCTTAGCTTCCGAGATCAGACGAGATCGGGCGTGCCCAAGGTGGTATGGCCGTAAGCGAAAACTGCTGCCAAAATTGGGCTATTTAAAAGGTTAGACCATTAGTGAAGAAAACTAAGAACAACTTTTGAAAAAACTCAAACTCTTTCATGCTTTCTGAAGAATCTCAGAGACTTTTTAAGGGTTTTTGAAGAAGCTCAGGGACTCTTTTTTTTTTTTCTTAAAAAAGCTTACAACACCTAGTATTCCCATGCGGCCTCCCATCCAAGTACTAACCAGGCCTTATTTAAAAGCTTAGACCATTAGTGAAGAAGACTAAGAAGAACTTTTGAAAAAACTCAAACTCTTTCATGCTTTCTGAAGAATCTCAGAGACTTTTTAAGGCTTTTTGAAGCTCAGGCACTCTTTTTTTTTTTTTTTTTTTTTAAAAGCTTACAGCACCTGGTATTCCCAGGCGGTCTCCCA
>NW_027508944.1:80000-97500 GCF_051911475.1 Siphateles boraxobius
CTGGTATTCCCAGGCGGTCTCCCATCCAAGTACTAACCAGGCCCGACCCTGCTTAGCTTCCGAGATCAGACGAGATCGGGCGTGCCCAAGGTGGTATGGCCGTAAGCTAAAACTGCTGCCAAAATTGGGCTATTTAAAAGGTTAGACCATTAGTGAAGAAAACTAAGAACAACTTTTGAAAAAACTCAAGCTCTTTCATGCTTTCTGAAGAATCTCAGAGACTTTTTAAGGCTTTTTGAAGAAGCTCAGGGACTCTTTTTTTTTTTTCTTAAAAAAGCTTACAACACCTAGTATTCCCATGCGGCCTCCCATCCAAGTACTAACCAGGCCTTATTTAAAAGCTTAGACCATTAGTGAAGAAGACTAAGAAGAACTTTTGAAAAAACTCAAACTCTTTCATGCTTTCTGAAGAATCTCAGAGACTTTTTAAGGCTTTTTGAAGCTCAGGCACTCTTTTTTTTTTTTTTTTTTTTTTTAAAAGCTTACAGCACCTGGTATTCCCAGGCGGTCTCCCATCCAAGTACTAACCAGGCCCGACCCTGCTTAGCTTCCGAGATCAGACGAGATCGGGCGTGCCCAAGGTGGTATGGCCGTAAGCTAAAACTGCTGCCAAAATTGGGCTATTTAAAAGGTTAGACCATTAGTGAAGAAAACTAAGAACAACTTTTGAAAAAACTCAAACTCTTTCATGCTTTCTGAAGAATCTCAGAGACTTTTTAAGGCTTTTTGAAGCTCAGGCACTCTTTTTTTTTTTTTTAAAAGCTTACAGCACCTGGTATTCCCAGGCGGTCTCCCATCCAAGTACTAACCAGGCCCGACCCTGCTTAGCTTCCGAGATCAGACGAGATCGGGCGTGCCCAAGGTGGTATGGCCGTAAGCGAATACTGCTGCCAAAATTGGGCTATTTAAAAGTGTTACGTTGGTCAGCCTGTTGGGAACAAGGTCTGTGCTGTTCTTTCTCGCTGTCTCTCCCCATAGGTCACGTGACGTCTCGCCAGCTGCGAGTGGGCGGGGCTTGCTGCTATAAGGACGCCGAGATCAACATCCGCTCTCTCTCACACCTGGTTGACGCTCTCACTTTCATTCCTGAGTCGTCTCTGATGGCAGCGCGCGTGCCCTTCAGAGTGCTCGCAGGCGCTCGGCTCCACAGAGGCGTCTACATGGTCATGTTTCATGTTTCTTTCTGATGCCGTTCTTAGCGGGACGCTTGTGTATGTACTACGTCTTACCCGTTTTTCTTTTGTTTCGAGCTGGTGGTATTGGTGTTGGGTTATCACGTTGTTTAGTGTAGGTTTAGCTAGAACAGCAGTCAGCGGACCCGGAAGACTCACCGGAATATTGTCTTTCTTTTTGGACGGGAACCAGGAGAGAGCTTTGATCCGAAAGACAGCTGTGAGCAGGGTTTTTCTTTCTGTTTGTTTTACTATTCATTTTACCACCATGCTTTCTTTGTGACTCAATTATTTATCATTTAAACCATTGACAATAAATTGTTTTTGTATTGTCATTTGACGTTTGAGGTGTCGTTTTTATGTGTTATGTTGTCCCTGTTCAAACTCATTCAGTGGGCACGTAACATATAAATGGGGGCTCGTCCGGGATTTGGACCATATTTATTTATTTGTTCTTCTCGATTTTTCCTTTCGTAAAAATCTTTTTCGGTGGTGGTTGTAGCCTACTGCGCGCTGTGGGAGAGCGCCTTTTGTTTTGTTTTCTCTTTCGACTTTTGCCCGTTTTAGGGAATTTGGAATCACTCGCAATGTTTGATTTAGACGCGTTTATCATCGCTCCTTCGCAAGAGTTGTTGTTAACGATTACACGTGATGACCTTGTTAGAATCGCGGGCCACTATAAACTTGAAGTGAGTGGTAGCCCTTCCAAGGCTGATCTGCAGGATATGCTTGTGGAAAAGTTGCGAGAACTGGGTGAGTTTGGAAAAGTGTCTCCTGAAGTATCTACATCACCTGATCTGGGTAAGCGTCTTCTTATTGACTCTTCACCTACTAAAGCAGCACTAGAATTGAAACGTTTACAGTTAAGAGAAAAGGAAATTGAATGGGAACGCGAGAAAACTAGATTAGAGGCTGATAGACAGACAGTACGAGAACGAGAAAAAAGAGAACACGAATTTAGATTGAAAGATCTTGAATTTGCACAAGCGTTACGCATTAAAGAACTTGAATTGAAGGCTCGTGAGGCTGGTGTTGCATTTAAGCCAGATCAGTTAGACATAACTCGTAACATTCGCCTCGTTCCACCTTTTAATGAGAGCGAAGTTGATAAGTTTTTTGCGCATTTCGAGCGCGTGGCTACAACATTTAAATGGCCTAAAGAAATTTGGACCATGACGTTACAATGTGTCTTCACTGGAAAAGCGCAGGAAGCTTATTCCTCATTAACTCTCGAAGACGCAGCAGATTACGAAAAAGTTAAACATGCTGTTTTACGCATTTATGCTCTTGTGCCTGAGGCTTATCGACAAAAGTTTCGCAGTTATCTTAAGCCTGAAGCTCTCACCTATGTCGAATATGTTAGGGAAAAAGAAATGTTATTTGATCGTTGGCTTAGTTCACAAGAAGTAACAACTTTTCAATCTCTTCGTGATTTGATTATTCTTGAAGATGTTAAAAACGGTCTTCCTCAAGCTGTCGCTACCCATGTTAGTGAGCATAAAAATCTGACTCCTGCTCGTGCAGCCGTGTTGGCTGACGAGTACGTGCTCACACATAAGCGTGTCCTTCCTAATTTAAAACTTTCGCAAAATGTCTCGGGCCATTCAAATATGTCTAAAATGTCTAAAGAGACCGTGCCTGCTTCTGCTCGCTCTCCAGACCGCCGTCCGTCGGGGTCTAGTGTTACCGTTCCGGCCTGCGCCTACTGTAAGAAACGAGGTCATGTTCTGTCTGAGTGTTATACTCTAAAGCGTAAAAACAGGGCGACAAGTCAGCCCGCTTCTTACAGATCAGAGGTGGGGTTGTGTGTTTCAAATTTATCGGTGAGTAGGAACGACACTAAGTTGGATAGGCACGGTTTTGGGCCGTTTATAATGGATGGTTTTGTCTCTTTGCCCGGTGAGCGTGTAAAAACTCCGGTAAAAATTCTGCGAGATACTGGCGCTTCACAGAGCTTTATTTTACGAGATGTATTGCCTTTCGGTGATGAGACTTTTACTGGTGATAGTATTTTGGTGCGTGGATTCGAAATGGGTCATGTTAATGTCCCTCTGCATGAGATTTTTCTTATGTCTGACTTAGTTACTGGCAACGTTACCGTGGGTGTACGGCCCTCCTTGCCCATTGAAAATGTAGCGATGATACTGGGTAATGATTTGTGTGGGGGAAAAGTTTTGCCTTGCCCCATAGTGTCTCATGCACTTCCAAAAACGTGTACAGATGACTTGTCCATTAGCTTCCCTGAAGTTTTTTCCTCTAGCGTCGTTACTCGAGCCATGGCGAGAAATGAACTAGAGAATGGAATTGAGGAACAGCTTGACCTTAGCGATACTTTTATTGCTCGACCTTCACTCTCAAGCGATAGTGAGTTACTTTTGAATTCTGGTTCACTGTCGTTTCCCTCTGATGTTCATAATTTGTCTATGAGTCGAGAGCAGCTCATTAAGGAACAGAAAAGTGACCCATCTCTGTCTTCTTTTTTTTCAGAAAGTTTGTCTGAAGAAGATATTGAGCATACGCCGTATGGCTATTTTTTACGAGATGGTGTCTTAATGCGCAAGTGGAGACCTCTGATGGCCTCAGCGCAAGATGAGTGGAGAGTTCTTTTTCAAGTTGTTGTCCCAGTTGCTTTTCGGGATAAGGTTCTGAGTTTGGCTCATGACCATCACTTGGCAGGTCATCTTGGCGTAAATAAAACTACTGATAGAGTTCAACGCCATTTTTTTTGGCCAGGTATTAAGAGAGACGTTGTGAGATACTGTAGAACATGTCACGTGTGTCAGGTTACTGGTAAACCTAACCAGGTGATTCCACCTGCGCCTTTACAGCCAATTCCGGTTGCTTTTGAGCCTTTTGAAAATATTATACTGGACTGTGTTGGTCCATTGCCTCGAACAAAGACTGGGAATCAATGGTTGCTCACCATAATGTGTAGCTCGACTCGTTTTCCAGAAGCTGTCCCGCTCCGCAAAATCACAGCTCCGGTCATTATAAAAGCCCTGATGGGTTTCTTCTCTCTTTTTGGCCTCCCAAAAACAGTTCAGACAGACCGCGGCACCAATTTTATGTCTCGTGTGTTCGCACAAGTTATGCGTCAGCTCGCGGTCCATCATGTTACATCCAGCCCGTACCGTCCGCAGACTCAAGGTGCACTCGAGAGGTTCCATCAAACTTTGAAGAGTATACTCAAGTGTTTTTGCCTCGAGTTCCAGCGTGATTGGGACGAAGGGGTTCCGTCTGCTCTTTTTGCTGTGCGCGAGGTGGTACAAGAGAGTTTGGGTTTTAGCCCGTCGGAGCTGGTTTTTGGGCACACAGTTCGGGGACCTTTAAAGCTGTTGAAGGAGTCTTGGGTTGCTGAGCCTAAAGATTGTCTCAGTTTGACGAATTATGTGTCTAAGATGCGTAGTAGACTCAGTCGTGCATGTCAGTTGGCTAGAGATAATTTAGGGGTCTGTCAGAAGAGAATGAAGCAGAGATTTGATCAGAGGGCTGTTTCTCGAAGTTTCAGTCCTGGGGATAGAGTTCTCGTGTTGATTCCTGGGTTGGGTTCTGCTTTGCAGGCTCGTTACAGTGGTCCCTATCGTGTCGAACGACGAGTGGGTGACTTAAACTATGTTATCTCTACTCCAGATCGAAGGAGAAAGACTACGTTGTGTCACATTAATCGTCTGAAGCTGTTTTGTGATCGAGGAGAAGGTTCAGTTACGGAGCTCAAATCGCCTTCCACTTCAGTTAACAGAACTGATGTTCGCTTGCCAAAAGTGGCGCTGTCCAAGAAGTGGGGTGCTGAAGTTGCTGCTTCGCTGGCGGTGACGGCGCATGTTGAGAATGTGTTTCCGTCGGTACAACAGGGCGCTGTGTTTAGTCCTTTGTTGGAAGATGAAGGTCGTATTCCCTCGAGGGAGGTTATTGAAGGAAGAATGAAGAATTCTGAGGTTCTTAATGATTTAGATTCATTTTTGTCTAACTTGTCCACCTTGGAACGTAACGACTTAGTCTCTCTGTTTAAGCAGTATGAGAACCTGTTTTCTGATGTGCCGCATCGGACAACGAAAATTGAGCATGACATTGATGTGGGCGCTACATGCCCAATTAAACAACATCCGTATCGTGTAAATTCACATAAAAGGTTGTTGTTTTCAAATGAGGTGAAGTTCATGCTGAGAAACGGCATTGCAGAGTCTAGTAATAGTCCGTGGAGTTCGCCTTGTTTACTTGTTCCAAAGAGTGACGGCTCCACCCGGTTTTGCACGGATTTTAGGAGGGTGAATGCTGTCACAAGGCCTGACAGTTACCCATTACCGCGCATTGACGATTGTGTTGATCGTCTGGGTTCCGCTGTATTCGTCAGTAAAATTGACCTATTGAAGGGTTACTGGCAGGTTCCGTTGACGCTCCGTGCCAAGGAGATCTCAGCCTTTGTAACACCTGATCACTTCCTCCAGTACACCACTATGGCCTTCGGCCTTCGTAACGCTCCTGCCACCTTTCAGAGGCTTATCAACGGCGTTCTTGAAGGGGTGTCCAACTGCGAGGCTTATTTAGATGATTTGATCATCTATAGTGACTCCTGGTTTTCGCATATGACCCATCTTTCTACTGTGTTTGGCAGGTTGTCTGAAGCTAATTTGACCATTAACCTGGCTAAGTGTGAGTTTGGCCAGGCCACTGTGGTCTATCTGGGTAAAGTGGTTGGTCGGGGGCAGGTGCGCCCTGTCCAGTCCAAAGTGGAGGCGATTTTGAATTATCCTTCTCCAACAACCCGCCGCGAACTCCGCCGCTTCCTTGGCATGGTCGGCTACTATCGGTCGTTTTGTAAAAACTTCTCTGCTCTTGCCTCACCTCTCACTGATCTGCTGAGTCCGAAGGTGTCTTATATCTGGACTTCACGGAGTCAAGCTGCTTTCGACTCTATAAAAGCACTGTTGACTACTGCGCCTGTGCTAGCCGCTCCTAATTTTTCTCTGCCTTTTTCCATCGCTGTTGACGCGAGTGATCTGGGAGCGGGAGCCGTTCTTTTGCAACAGGACGGGGATGGTTTTGAACACCCTGTCTGTTTTTTTTCGCGTAAGTTCACCCGCTGTCAGCGTGCTTATTCGACAATAGAAAAGGAAGCCCTTGCTCTTGTGCTTGCCTTTCAGCACTTCGAGGTCTATGTCGGAGGTGCTTTGTGTCCGGTGGTGGTCTATACAGACCACAACCCTTTGGTTTTTCTTGATCGCATGAGAAATTCCAACCAACGTTTAATGCGGTGGAGTTTGATCCTTCAAGGTTGCAACTTGGAGATTAGACATATTCGAGGACGTGACAACGTAGTTGCAGATGCATTGTCTCGGTCCTGTTGAAAATTGCCAAATAAATTGCTTAATTTTTTTTCTCTTCCCTGTTTTAGTTCAGCATGTTTGGGAGTCCTTGCTGTTTGTGGGTTTGTAAATGTTATTTATAATTTGTTTATTGGTTATTGATTTAATCCCAATTTATTTTCTTTAAGGGTGGGGGTGTTACGTTGGTCAGCCTGTTGGGAACAAGGTCTGTGCTGTTCTTTCTCGCTGTCTCTCCCCATAGGTCACGTGACGTCTCGCCAGCTGCGAGTGGGCGGGGCTTGCTGCTATAAGGACGCCGAGATCAACATCCGCTCTCTCTCACACCTGGTTGACGCTCTCACTTTCATTCCTGAGTCGTCTCTGATGGCAGCGCGCGTGCCCTTCAGAGTGCTCGCAGGCGCTCGGCTCCACAGAGGCGTCTACATGGTCATGTTTCATGTTTCTTTCTGATGCCGTTCTTAGCGGGACGCTTGTGTATGTACTACGTCTTACCCGTTTTTCTTTTGTTTCGAGCTGGTGGTATTGGTGTTGGGTTATCACGTTGTTTAGTGTAGGTTTAGCTAGAACAGCAGTCAGCGGACCCGGAAGACTCACCGGAATATTGTCTTTCTTTTTGGACGGGAACCAGGAGAGAGCTTTGATCCGAAAGACAGCTGTGAGCAGGGTTTTTCTTTCTGTTTGTTTTACTATTCATTTTACCACCATGCTTTCTTTGTGACTCAATTATTTATCATTTAAACCATTGACAATAAATTGTTTTTGTATTGTCATTTGACGTTTGAGGTGTCGTTTTTATGTGTTATGTTGTCCCTGTTCAAACTCATTCAGTGGGCACGTAACAAAAAGGTTAGACCATTAGTGAAGAAAACTAAGAACAACTTTTGAAAAAACTCAAACTCTTTCATGCTTTCTGAAGAATCTCAGAGACTTTTTAAGGCTTTTTGAAGCTCAGGCACTCTTTTTTTTTTTTTTAAAAGCTTACAGCACCTGGTATTCCCAGGTGGTCTCCCATCCAAGTACTAACCAGGCCCGACCCTGCTTAGCTTCCGAGATCAGACGAGATCGGGCGTGCCCAAGGTGGTATGGCCGTAAGCGAAAACTGCTGCCAAAATTGGGCTATTTAAAAGGTTAGACCATTAGTGAAGAAAACTAAGAACAACTTTTGAAAAAACTCAAGCTCTTTCATGCTTTCTGAAGAATCTCAGAGACTTTTTAAGGCTTTTTGAAGAAGCTCAGGGACTCTTTTTTTTTTTTCTTAAAAAAGCTTACAACACCTAGTATTCCCATGCGGCCTCCCATCCAAGTACTAACCAGGCCTTATTTAAAAGCTTAGACCATTAGTGAAGAAGACTAAGAAGAACTTTTGAAAAAACTCAAACTCTTTCATGCTTTCTGAAGAATCTCAGAGACTTTTTAAGGCTTTTTGAAGCTCAGGCACTCTTTTTTTTTTTTTTTTTTTTTTAAAAGCTTACAGCACCTGGTATTCCCAGGCGGTCTCCCATCCAAGTACTAACCAGGCCCGACCCTGCTTAGCTTCCGAGATCAGACGAGATCGGGCGTGCCCAAGGTGGTATGGCCGTAAGCTAAAACTGCTGCCAAAATTGGGCTATTTAAAAGGTTAGACCATTAGTGAAGAAAACTAAGAACAACTTTTGAAAAAACTCAAGCTCTTTCATGCTTTCTGAAGAATCTCAGAGACTTTTTAAGGCTTTTTGAAGAAGCTCAGGGACTCTTTTTTTTTTTCTTAAAAAAGCTTACAACACCTAGTATTCCCATGCGGCCTCCCATCCAAGTACTAACCAGGCCTTATTTAAAAGCTTAGACCATTAGTGAAGAAGACTAAGAAGAACTTTTGAAAAAACTCAAACTCTTTCATGCTTTCTGAAGAATCTCAGAGACTTTTTAAGGCTTTTTGAAGCTGAGGCACTCTTTTTTTTTTTTTTTTTTTTTTTAAAAGCTTACAGCACCTGGTATTCCCAGGCGGTCTCCCATCCAAGTACTAACCAGGCCCGACCCTGCTTAGCTTCCGAGATCAGACGAGATCGGGCGTGCCCAAGGTGGTATGGCCGTAAGCTAAAACTGCTGCCAAAATTGGGCTATTTAAAAGGTTAGACCATTAGTGAAGAAAACTAAGAACAACTTTTGAAAAAACTCAAGCTCTTTCATGCTTTCTGAAGAATCTCAGAGACTTTTTAAGGCTTTTTGAAGAAGCTCAGGGACTCTTTTTTTTTTTTCTTAAAAAAGCTTACAACACCTAGTATTCCCATGCGGCCTCCCATCCAAGTACTAACCAGGCCTTATTTAAAAGCTTAGACCATTAGTGAAGAAGACTAAGAAGAACTTTTGAAAAAACTCAAACTCTTTCATGCTTTCTGAAGAATCTCAGAGACTTTTTAAGGCTTTTTGAAGCTCAGGCACTCTTTTTTTTTTTTTTTTTTTTTTTAAAAGCTTACAGCACCTGGTATTCCCAGGCGGTCTCCCATCCAAGTACTAACCAGGCCCGACCCTGCTTAGCTTCCGAGATCAGACGAGATCGGGCGTGCCCAAGGTGGTATGGCCGTAAGCTAAAACTGCTGCCAAAATTGGGCTATTTAAAAGGTTAGACCATTAGTGAAGAAAACTAAGAACAACTTTTGAAAAAACTCAAACTCTTTCATGCTTTCTGAAGAATCTCAGAGACTTTTTAAGGCTTTTTGAAGCTCAGGCACTCTTTTTTTTTTTTTTAAAAGCTTACAGCACCTGGTATTCCCAGGCGGTCTCCCATCCAAGTACTAACCAGGCCCGACCCTGCTTAGCTTCCGAGATCAGACGAGATCGGGCGTGCCCAAGGTGGTATGGCCGTAAGCGAATACTGCTGCCAAAATTGGGCTATTTAAAAGTGTTACGTTGGTCAGCCTGTTGGGAACAAGGTCTGTGCTGTTCTTTCTCGCTGTCTCTCCCCATAGGTCACGTGACGTCTCGCCAGCTGCGAGTGGGCGGGGCTTGCTGCTATAAGGACGCCGAGATCAACATCCGCTCTCTCTCACACCTGGTTGACGCTCTCACTTTCATTCCTGAGTCGTCTCTGATGGCAGCGCGCGTGCCCTTCAGAGTGCTCGCAGGCGCTCGGCTCCACAGAGGCGTCTACATGGTCATGTTTCATGTTTCTTTCTGATGCCGTTCTTAGCGGGACGCTTGTGTATGTACTACGTCTTACCCGTTTTTCTTTTGTTTCGAGCTGGTGGTATTGGTGTTGGGTTATCACGTTGTTTAGTGTAGGTTTAGCTAGAACAGCAGTCAGCGGACCCGGAAGACTCACCGGAATATTGTCTTTCTTTTTGGACGGGAACCAGGAGAGAGCTTTGATCCGAAAGACAGCTGTGAGCAGGGTTTTTCTTTCTGTTTGTTTTACTATTCATTTTACCACCATGCTTTCTTTGTGACTCAATTATTTATCATTTAAACCATTGACAATAAATTGTTTTTGTATTGTCATTTGACGTTTGAGGTGTCGTTTTTATGTGTTATGTTGTCCCTGTTCAAACTCATTCAGTGGGCACGTAACATATAAATGGGGGCTCGTCCGGGATTTGGACCATATTTATTTATTTGTTCTTCTCGATTTTTCCTTTCGTAAAAATCTTTTTCGGTGGTGGTTGTAGCCTACTGCGCGCTGTGGGAGAGCGCCTTTTGTTTTGTTTTCTCTTTCGACTTTTGCCCGTTTTAGGGAATTTGGAATCACTCGCAATGTTTGATTTAGACGCGTTTATCATCGCTCCTTCGCAAGAGTTGTTGTTAACGATTACACGTGATGACCTTGTTAGAATCGCGGGCCACTATAAACTTGAAGTGAGTGGTAGCCCTTCCAAGGCTGATCTGCAGGATATGCTTGTGGAAAAGTTGCGAGAACTGGGTGAGTTTGGAAAAGTGTCTCCTGAAGTATCTACATCACCTGATCTGGGTAAGCGTCTTCTTATTGACTCTTCACCTACTAAAGCAGCACTAGAATTGAAACGTTTACAGTTAAGAGAAAAGGAAATTGAATGGGAACGCGAGAAAACTAGATTAGAGGCTGATAGACAGACAGTACGAGAACGAGAAAAAAGAGAACACGAATTTAGATTGAAAGATCTTGAATTTGCACAAGCGTTACGCATTAAAGAACTTGAATTGAAGGCTCGTGAGGCTGGTGTTGCATTTAAGCCAGATCAGTTAGACATAACTCGTAACATTCGCCTCGTTCCACCTTTTAATGAGAGCGAAGTTGATAAGTTTTTTGCGCATTTCGAGCGCGTGGCTACAACATTTAAATGGCCTAAAGAAATTTGGACCATGACGTTACAATGTGTCTTCACTGGAAAAGCGCAGGAAGCTTATTCCTCATTAACTCTCGAAGACGCAGCAGATTACGAAAAAGTTAAACATGCTGTTTTACGCATTTATGCTCTTGTGCCTGAGGCTTATCGACAAAAGTTTCGCAGTTATCTTAAGCCTGAAGCTCTCACCTATGTCGAATATGTTAGGGAAAAAGAAATGTTATTTGATCGTTGGCTTAGTTCACAAGAAGTAACAACTTTTCAATCTCTTCGTGATTTGATTATTCTTGAAGATGTTAAAAACGGTCTTCCTCAAGCTGTCGCTACCCATGTTAGTGAGCATAAAAATCTGACTCCTGCTCGTGCAGCCGTGTTGGCTGACGAGTACGTGCTCACACATAAGCGTGTCCTTCCTAATTTAAAACTTTCGCAAAATGTCTCGGGCCATTCAAATATGTCTAAAATGTCTAAAGAGACCGTGCCTGCTTCTGCTCGCTCTCCAGACCGCCGTCCGTCGGGGTCTAGTGTTACCGTTCCGGCCTGCGCCTACTGTAAGAAACGAGGTCATGTTCTGTCTGAGTGTTATACTCTAAAGCGTAAAAACAGGGCGACAAGTCAGCCCGCTTCTTACAGATCAGAGGTGGGGTTGTGTGTTTCAAATTTATCGGTGAGTAGGAACGACACTAAGTTGGATAGGCACGGTTTTGGGCCGTTTATAATGGATGGTTTTGTCTCTTTGCCCGGTGAGCGTGTAAAAACTCCGGTAAAAATTCTGCGAGATACTGGCGCTTCACAGAGCTTTATTTTACGAGATGTATTGCCTTTCGGTGATGAGACTTTTACTGGTGATAGTATTTTGGTGCGTGGATTCGAAATGGGTCATGTTAATGTCCCTCTGCATGAGATTTTTCTTATGTCTGACTTAGTTACTGGCAACGTTACCGTGGGTGTACGGCCCTCCTTGCCCATTGAAAATGTAGCGATGATACTGGGTAATGATTTGTGTGGGGGAAAAGTTTTGCCTTGCCCCATAGTGTCTCATGCACTTCCAAAAACGTGTACAGATGACTTGTCCATTAGCTTCCCTGAAGTTTTTTCCTCTAGCGTCGTTACTCGAGCCATGGCGAGAAATGAACTAGAGAATGGAATTGAGGAACAGCTTGACCTTAGCGATACTTTTATTGCTCGACCTTCACTCTCAAGCGATAGTGAGTTACTTTTGAATTCTGGTTCACTGTCGTTTCCCTCTGATGTTCATAATTTGTCTATGAGTCGAGAGCAGCTCATTAAGGAACAGAAAAGTGACCCATCTCTGTCTTCTTTTTTTTCAGAAAGTTTGTCTGAAGAAGATATTGAGCATACGCCGTATGGCTATTTTTTACGAGATGGTGTCTTAATGCGCAAGTGGAGACCTCTGATGGCCTCAGCGCAAGATGAGTGGAGAGTTCTTTTTCAAGTTGTTGTCCCAGTTGCTTTTCGGGATAAGGTTCTGAGTTTGGCTCATGACCATCACTTGGCAGGTCATCTTGGCGTAAATAAAACTACTGATAGAGTTCAACGCCATTTTTTTTGGCCAGGTATTAAGAGAGACGTTGTGAGATACTGTAGAACATGTCACGTGTGTCAGGTTACTGGTAAACCTAACCAGGTGATTCCACCTGCGCCTTTACAGCCAATTCCGGTTGCTTTTGAGCCTTTTGAAAATATTATACTGGACTGTGTTGGTCCATTGCCTCGAACAAAGACTGGGAATCAATGGTTGCTCACCATAATGTGTAGCTCGACTCGTTTTCCAGAAGCTGTCCCGCTCCGCAAAATCACAGCTCCGGTCATTATAAAAGCCCTGATGGGTTTCTTCTCTCTTTTTGGCCTCCCAAAAACAGTTCAGACAGACCGCGGCACCAATTTTATGTCTCGTGTGTTCGCACAAGTTATGCGTCAGCTCGCGGTCCATCATGTTACATCCAGCCCGTACCGTCCGCAGACTCAAGGTGCACTCGAGAGGTTCCATCAAACTTTGAAGAGTATACTCAAGTGTTTTTGCCTCGAGTTCCAGCGTGATTGGGACGAAGGGGTTCCGTCTGCTCTTTTTGCTGTGCGCGAGGTGGTACAAGAGAGTTTGGGTTTTAGCCCGTCGGAGCTGGTTTTTGGGCACACAGTTCGGGGACCTTTAAAGCTGTTGAAGGAGTCTTGGGTTGCTGAGCCTAAAGATTGTCTCAGTTTGACGAATTATGTGTCTAAGATGCGTAGTAGACTCAGTCGTGCATGTCAGTTGGCTAGAGATAATTTAGGGGTCTGTCAGAAGAGAATGAAGCAGAGATTTGATCAGAGGGCTGTTTCTCGAAGTTTCAGTCCTGGGGATAGAGTTCTCGTGTTGATTCCTGGGTTGGGTTCTGCTTTGCAGGCTCGTTACAGTGGTCCCTATCGTGTCGAACGACGAGTGGGTGACTTAAACTATGTTATCTCTACTCCAGATCGAAGGAGAAAGACTACGTTGTGTCACATTAATCGTCTGAAGCTGTTTTGTGATCGAGGAGAAGGTTCAGTTACGGAGCTCAAATCGCCTTCCACTTCAGTTAACAGAACTGATGTTCGCTTGCCAAAAGTGGCGCTGTCCAAGAAGTGGGGTGCTGAAGTTGCTGCTTCGCTGGCGGTGACGGCGCATGTTGAGAATGTGTTTCCGTCGGTACAACAGGGCGCTGTGTTTAGTCCTTTGTTGGAAGATGAAGGTCGTATTCCCTCGAGGGAGGTTATTGAAGGAAGAATGAAGAATTCTGAGGTTCTTAATGATTTAGATTCATTTTTGTCTAACTTGTCCACCTTGGAACGTAACGACTTAGTCTCTCTGTTTAAGCAGTATGAGAACCTGTTTTCTGATGTGCCGCATCGGACAACGAAAATTGAGCATGACATTGATGTGGGCGCTACATGCCCAATTAAACAACATCCGTATCGTGTAAATTCACATAAAAGGTTGTTGTTTTCAAATGAGGTGAAGTTCATGCTGAGAAACGGCATTGCAGAGTCTAGTAATAGTCCGTGGAGTTCGCCTTGTTTACTTGTTCCAAAGAGTGACGGCTCCACCCGGTTTTGCACGGATTTTAGGAGGGTGAATGCTGTCACAAGGCCTGACAGTTACCCATTACCGCGCATTGACGATTGTGTTGATCGTCTGGGTTCCGCTGTATTCGTCAGTAAAATTGACCTATTGAAGGGTTACTGGCAGGTTCCGTTGACGCTCCGTGCCAAGGAGATCTCAGCCTTTGTAACACCTGATCACTTCCTCCAGTACACCACTATGGCCTTCGGCCTTCGTAACGCTCCTGCCACCTTTCAGAGGCTTATCAACGGCGTTCTTGAAGGGGTGTCCAACTGCGAGGCTTATTTAGATGATTTGATCATCTATAGTGACTCCTGGTTTTCGCATATGACCCATCTTTCTACTGTGTTTGGCAGGTTGTCTGAAGCTAATTTGACCATTAACCTGGCTAAGTGTGAGTTTGGCCAGGCCACTGTGGTCTATCTGGGTAAAGTGGTTGGTCGGGGGCAGGTGCGCCCTGTCCAGTCCAAAGTGGAGGCGATTTTGAATTATCCTTCTCCAACAACCCGCCGCGAACTCCGCCGCTTCCTTGGCATGGTCGGCTACTATCGGTCGTTTTGTAAAAACTTCTCTGCTCTTGCCTCACCTCTCACTGATCTGCTGAGTCCGAAGGTGTCTTATATCTGGACTTCACGGAGTCAAGCTGCTTTCGACTCTATAAAAGCACTGTTGACTACTGCGCCTGTGCTAGCCGCTCCTAATTTTTCTCTGCCTTTTTCCATCGCTGTTGACGCGAGTGATCTGGGAGCGGGAGCCGTTCTTTTGCAACAGGACGGGGATGGTTTTGAACACCCTGTCTGTTTTTTTTCGCGTAAGTTCACCCGCTGTCAGCGTGCTTATTCGACAATAGAAAAGGAAGCCCTTGCTCTTGTGCTTGCCTTTCAGCACTTCGAGGTCTATGTCGGAGGTGCTTTGTGTCCGGTGGTGGTCTATACAGACCACAACCCTTTGGTTTTTCTTGATCGCATGAGAAATTCCAACCAACGTTTAATGCGGTGGAGTTTGATCCTTCAAGGTTGCAACTTGGAGATTAGACATATTCGAGGACGTGACAACGTAGTTGCAGATGCATTGTCTCGGTCCTGTTGAAAATTGCCAAATAAATTGCTTAATTTTTTTTCTCTTCCCTGTTTTAGTTCAGCATGTTTGGGAGTCCTTGCTGTTTGTGGGTTTGTAAATGTTATTTATAATTTGTTTATTGGTTATTGATTTAATCCCAATTTATTTTCTTTAAGGGTGGGGGTGTTACGTTGGTCAGCCTGTTGGGAACAAGGTCTGTGCTGTTCTTTCTCGCTGTCTCTCCCCATAGGTCACGTGACGTCTCGCCAGCTGCGAGTGGGCGGGGCTTGCTGCTATAAGGACGCCGAGATCAACATCCGCTCTCTCTCACACCTGGTTGACGCTCTCACTTTCATTCCTGAGTCGTCTCTGATGGCAGCGCGCGTGCCCTTCAGAGTGCTCGCAGGCGCTCGGCTCCACAGAGGCGTCTACATGGTCATGTTTCATGTTTCTTTCTGATGCCGTTCTTAGCGGGACGCTTGTGTATGTACTACGTCTTACCCGTTTTTCTTTTGTTTCGAGCTGGTGGTATTGGTGTTGGGTTATCACGTTGTTTAGTGTAGGTTTAGCTAGAACAGCAGTCAGCGGACCCGGAAGACTCACCGGAATATTGTCTTTCTTTTTGGACGGGAACCAGGAGAGAGCTTTGATCCGAAAGACAGCTGTGAGCAGGGTTTTTCTTTCTGTTTGTTTTACTATTCATTTTACCACCATGCTTTCTTTGTGACTCAATTATTTATCATTTAAACCATTGACAATAAATTGTTTTTGTATTGTCATTTGACGTTTGAGGTGTCGTTTTTATGTGTTATGTTGTCCCTGTTCAAACTCATTCAGTGGGCACGTAACAAAAAGGTTAGACCATTAGTGAAGAAAACTAAGAACAACTTTTGAAAAAACTCAAACTCTTTCATGCTTTCTGAAGAATCTCAGAGACTTTTTAAGGCTTTTTGAAGCTCAGGCACTCTTTTTTTTTTTTTTAAAAGCTTACAGCACCTGGTATTCCCAGGTGGTCTCCCATCCAAGTACTAACCAGGCCCGACCCTGCTTAGCTTCCGAGATCAGACGAGATCGGGCGTGCCCAAGGTGGTATGGCCGTAAGCGAAAACTGCTGCCAAAATTGGGCTATTTAAAAGGTTAGACCATTAGTGAAGAAAACTAAGAACAACTTTTGAAAAAACTCAAGCTCTTTCATGCTTTCTGAAGAATCTCAGAGACTTTTTAAGGCTTTTTGAAGAAGCTCAGGGACTCTTTTTTTTTTTTCTTAAAAAAGCTTACAACACCTAGTATTCCCATGCGGCCTCCCATCCAAGTACTAACCAGGCCTTATTTAAAAGCTTAGACCATTAGTGAAGAAGACTAAGAAGAACTTTTGAAAAAACTCAAACTCTTTCATGCTTTCTGAAGAATCTCAGAGACTTTTTAAGGCTTTTTGAAGCTCAGGCACTCTTTTTTTTTTTTTTTTTTTTTTAAAAGCTTACAGCACCTGGTATTCCCAGGCGGTCTCCCATCCAAGTACTAACCAGGCCCGACCCTGCTTAGCTTCCGAGATCAGACGAGATCGGGCGTGCCCAAGGTGGTATGGCCGTAAGCTAAAACTGCTGCCAAAATTGGGCTATTTAAAAGGTTAGACCATTAGTGAAGAAAACTAAGAACAACTTTTGAAAAAACTCAAGCTCTTTCATGCTTTCTGAAGAATCTCAGAGACTTTTTAAGGCTTTTTGAAGAAGCTCAGGGACTCTTTTTTTTTTTCTTAAAAAAGCTTACAACACCTAGTATTCCCATGCGGCCTCCCATCCAAGTACTAACCAGGCCTTATTTAAAAGCTTAGACCATTAGTGAAGAAGACTAAGAAGAACTTTTGAAAAAACTCAAACTCTTTCATGCTTTCTGAAGAATCTCAGAGACTTTTTAAGGCTTTTTGAAGCTGAGGCACTCTTTTTTTTTTTTTTTTTTTTTTTAAAAGCTTACAGCACCTGGTATTCCCAGGCGGTCTCCCATCCAAGTACTAACCAGGCCCGACCCTGCTTAGCTTCCGAGATCAGACGAGATCGGGCGTGCCCAAGGTGGTATGGCCGTAAGCTAAAACTGCTGCCAAAATTGGGCTATTTAAAAGGTTAGACCATTAGTGAAGAAAACTAAGAACAACTTTTGAAAAAACTCAAGCTCTTTCATGCTTTCTGAAGAATCTCAGAGACTTTTTAAGGCTTTTTGAAGAAGCTCAGGGACTCTTTTTTTTTTTCTTAAAAAAGCTTACAACACCTAGTATTCCCATGCGGCCTCCCATCCAAGTACTAACCAGGCCTTATTTAAAAGCTTAGACCATTAGTGAAGAAGACTAAGAAGAACTTTTGAAAAAACTCAAACTCTTTCATGCTTTCTGAAGAATCTCAGAGACTTTTTAAGGCTTTTTGAAGCTCAGGCACTCTTTTTTTTTTTTTTTTTTTTTTTAAAAGCTTACAGCACCTGGTATTCCCAGGCGGTCTCCCATCCAAGTACTAACCAGGCCCGACCCTGCTTAGCTTCCGAGATCAGACGAGATCGGGCGTG